>NC_009324.2:891973-918441 GCF_000002845.2 Leishmania braziliensis MHOM/BR/75/M2904
TATAGGCTGATGTGTAGATGATTGCTTCGAAGAAGGCAAGAAGAAGGTGGGCATTGAGGACAATGTGGGCGGCACAACAAACACATACGCAAGTGCTGGTGGTGGTAGAAGCCGCATTTCTGCAGAGCGGAGGCGAGGCGAAACTTCCGCAACGAAGAACAGATAACTGGATTTCTACTGCTCATCCTGTTGGGCATTTGCCACTGCACCCACTTGCCCTATCTGTGTGTACACTGAAGAATGCATACATATGACTACTTGAAGTCAAGAAAAGCGAAGAGAGGCAGGGAAGGGAGGAGGAGAAGAGAGAGAAAAGATGGTAAGAGGAGAGGCATCACTGAGATTGCTCCGTACGCTGTAGTTGTAGTTGAACAAGACACACGCCCATACACGGGTGCACCGACAAAAGAGATATCAACCGACACATGCAGAGCACAACATACAGAAAAAAAAAAAAACAAGAGAGAGACGAATAAGCAGAATAGGCCATAACGCATGTAGACATGTACGATGAACACAAGAGAAGGGAGGAGAAGGGAGGAGGGGGAAAAAAGAAAAAAAACAGCGGCACGTCTTCCTTTGTAGGGTGCGTGTGTGTATGAGAGAGGGAGGAGATGCGAGTGTCGCATAACAACAACAACAACAAAAAGTCACACGTATTGGATGCCTACGTGCATGCCTGAATCGCTCTGTGTGTGACCAAAAGATGTGGAGAGTAAAACAAAATGAAAAAGAGAACAACCAGAGACGACAAAGTCAAACCTTTTGGAGGAATAAGGAGAGCAAACTGCACGCTCACCGTTTATCGGACGAAAGAAGCGAATGGGTCATCTGAAGGTGAAAGCAGACTCGAGAAAATTAAAACAGACGAAATGGGAAAAGTAAGAAGCACACACACACACACGCATCACTCAGAAACAGAGAAGGAGAGGAAGAGGGCAATACATGCCAGCCAGCGTCGCTTCTTTTTCCCCTATTCGGCTGTCTTGCTTTTGCGTGTGGGCTCCCTCTGTACACATTGTGATCATTTTCACCGCACTTTCTCCACAATGGTGCGGTCGAAAAAAAAAAACGGCACCTCCGGCATCTGGATGGCGTAACCGGGGTAAGGGGCGAGGAGGGAGAACAACAGGTTTGAAAAGCAGCCGGGAAAGTCTCCCACCTCATCGTGCCTGTTGTGTTTGCTCCCCCCTCCTCCTCCTCCTTTCCTCTCGACCTGCATGTGCCTAAACCAACGGCCAGAGGCGAGAGTTCAACGCCTACAACAAGAACGTCAGACAGTAAAAACAAAATGTTTGCGTTTCAGCGCGTTCATTCCCTGCCATACAGCATGAACTAAACTACACTATACCTTTGCCCAGCCACAGGGCCATCGCATGGTGCGAGGCAGAGCTAGACACGCGCGTTGCAGCAATACACCGACACAATTTTCTGCTCACGGCACTTGACTCGAGCTCTGTTCACTCACGCCAGCTGCGCAGGGCGCCTCACAGTCGCTCTCATCATATAGGTTGCCACGCGGTACATCTCTCGATGGGTGGCTCAGGATTCCCACCAGTAGGCAGCGAGGGCCCGGTGAGACATACTCGAGTGATGTGGACACTCTTCCCATCAATGGGGTAGTACAAGCGCGTTCAACGCCGCAGGTTGCTCCAACGCGACGCAGTCCAGAACTGGACCGCAGACATCAGCAGCGATACATCGCTCTGGCTTCCTCAAAGAGTGGCGACGCTGAACCCTGATAGAACGCTGGGGTGATCCCAGTCATCTGAGCCAGCATGAAAAAAGAGACCAGAAAACGAACGAAAGCCAAAGAAAATGCGCCGCGTACACCAACAAAGCCTCACACAAAGCAGAGATGCACAGGCATCGGAGCCAGAAGGCAGCAATGCAACGTTCGAGAATGAGAGGGGCAAAAAAGAAGAGGGCGAAAGAGCGCACGGAGGCATCCAGAAAGAGATGTGGGCAGAAGCCGTGCAAACACAAGCGCACACACGCATATTTATACACATACACACAAACGAAAGACACATCTGCAGGCGCACGCGTCCATGTAAGCACAAAAAAAGGCGTGTGGATGGGCCTGTACGCTGATATATGCAGAGCCTGGAAGAGCAACATAATCCCGACATCGAGGTAGAGAGTCGCGATCGACGGGAGCACAGACAAAAACGTTTAAAAAAAAAAAGCATTACACGCTATAGATGCGCCTGCATACGCACGAGCGCAAGCGCGCACGAAATAAGGAAGGAAAGGCGCAGATGCATAAGTGTACTGGGCAGTGGGAGGAAAAGATGAGAGCGGATGCACACGGGGGGAGCTGAAAGGGGAAGAGGGGCTTGCATGAGCGCTACAGTGCCGTTAGTAGTTGCTGTTGCCTTTTTCTTCACTCATCATTATTCATAAACTGCGCCGCTTTGCCTTCTTTTCGCATTTGGTGGCGCGGGTCCACTCTTATTTGACTGGTTGATGCCTCCACCTCTTCTCACCTACTCAGACACCCTCATTCAACGACCCAGCGGTTTGTCTCCTTCTCTGCGGAGTAGCTCACACACACAGAGAGAGAGAGAGAAAAGTGTGCGTCCTGGATGATGGGCAAAATCGCAAGACAGCACTGGGCAAAGGAAGAAAAGAAGCAACAAAAAGAGAAGCACTTGACGTGTGCTGTGCAAATGATGTCGAGGTGGCGCATTGTGGTGTGCGCATCACGTAAAAGGGACGCCAGAAAAAGAGAGAGACGCACACACACATGCACATCTACGTGTATGTAGGGGTATGCAGTTTTTTCTCTTGTTCAGGTGTTTTCCTTCTTCGACTACACCCCCCCCCTCCCACACATACACACACATGGAAAGCACAAATCAAAAGAACGAATAGCACTTTGCGAGACGAGCAAGACGTCACACATGACAAGTACGCCATACAGAAGATCGGTCCGTCCTCTAACGTGAGAGAGGGGGGAGGGAAATGCACAGCGGCCCGTGGAACCTGCCAGAGTCGTGTTAAGCTCTCCCAACAGTCACCATAAAACATTGATCTCCCTTTCCCTTTTCTGCTGCCAAATAGGTGGTGGAAATTATGGTGGGTGACAGTCGAGGGAGGGAGAATGGGGGAGCTTAGGCAGCCGCAGGTGCCCGTGTCATCGCCACCACCCACATCACCCGCAGAGAAAACGTCGCATTCGAGTTGACACACACACACAGCGGCAATAGCAACCAAAAAGTGAGAGAAAAGGCAGCGAATCATACGAAGGTCAACGCCAAGATGCGACTCGGCAGCATACCAAAAGCTCAGTCGAAAAATAAAAAAAGGATGCAAAACACGCCAAGAACGGGAGGAAGAGGAAGAGGGAAAATAGAGGATCCGACTGCTTACACCGACCCACACGCACACGCACACACACACATGCGTGGATGGCCGTCATGGGGTGCCAAAGGCGCAACGTCCTCCTGTTTTGAATGCTGTACATTCCCGCTGCGTTGCTGCTCCTCCAGGAGTGTGCCCTCTGTCGATTGGTGCTGCGAACTCCGCAGCACACCTTTGAATCCTTCAGATCCCTTGCAAGACGATGTCCTCACAGTGTTGGTACTCATCCCTGCTCACCAAGATGGTGTAGCTCAGCTCCTGGAAGAGTCGCTTCTCGCACTGCCCAAGGTGGTCAGGCGTAATACGAGGAAGGAGACGGCTCGGCACCGACTTGACAGAGACAGTAGCTGGGGAAGAAGCAAGGGTGGCCACAGCGCGCTGCTCGTCACGGAACTTGTTCAACACGTTCGCCAGCGAGGACGTCTTGTAGACAACATCGCCGTGAAACTTGCCGGAGATCAAGAGAAGTGCCACGATGCGGCGGCGCGTGTTGTGGCGGTTAAACACATCGCCGAGACTGTTAGTGCTGGCGCTAAGAACGCGCTCTTTGGAGGGCAACAGAGAATCGCCCATTGGGACTTCGTCGTAGTTATCGGCGTGGCTAGTATCGCTGGAGGTACTGCTGCACACGTGCGGAAGCGTGAGGTGCGAGGTCTGCACGCTGGAACTGAAGCTGCAGCGCACGTGTGGCTCCATCCCACTGATTTCCTCGCAGTCTGTTTCGGCGTGTGTGGCACACCAGCTCGGATAGCGAAAGGTTAGGCGGTTCACCAAACACAGGGAGTAGATCAGCACTTCCGTCGAGAACCACGCTTCGTTAACGTAGAGCAAGTCGATAATGTCATCCGCCTCGTAGCCAGTCAGCACGTTAAGAAGAACCTTGGCATTGACAGCAATGCGGGCGCGGAGCGCAGCGTCCTCTGCGGAGAGCTTGTAGAGCAACGAGATGTTGGTACCGCACTGATGCAACGAGGACACCCGAGAGAGGGGCTGCACTGCTGCACCAGCCGTCACACTAGGGGTGTTGCAGCGCGTACTTGCACACTCGGGAACAGCAATCGACCTCGCTGACAGCGAAGTTTCGTTCGAAGACGACGTGGCATCGCCGATCTCAGATGTGGAGGTCATGTGCGGCCTTGACTCCAGCTCATGGGGGAGTGTGATATGAGTCGTGCAGGATGCGTTTTCGCTCTCATCGATCGTCAGTGAGTAGCGCGACACGCTCGCGAGGAAGCGAAGCGCTTCACTATCTTCCGATTCAAAGGAAGATGCGATCTGCATGTGTGTATGCGTCTTACACCACAGACGCGGAACGGGGGAAACGAAGCGAGTGCGCCCGGCAACGGCAGCGGAGACCGCGACTCACGAGAGGGCCCACACAACAGAGCAAAGGCAAAGAAACCGCCACCGCACTACGCACGGAAGAGAAAAGCGAATTCTTCTCTGGGCTGCGCCGTAGCCACCAGGAGTCACAAAAAGGGCCGGACAGACGGCGAAGAAGCCAACGCGTGACTTAGCAGGGGAGAGGGAGCAATACGCGCGCGTGTATGTGTGCGTGAGCTTTCCGACTTGCTAATGCGCGGTAAAAGAGACAAGAGCACGAAGACACACCCACACGCGAGGACGGCGAGGAAAGGGGGGGGAACAAAAAGAACAAAGACGAAAACAAATGCAAAGAAAAGCACGAGAAAAAACAGTTAAGCCGCAGAGAAAGTGGAGGCAGCGGAAAAAAAAGACGGAGGAAGGCGAGGAGGAAGAGGAGGCGAAAACCACCCACACCAGCAAGAAGAAGGGGCACGAGAGACGCAACGCAGAGATCGAGACACCGAAAGGAGAGCGGAACAGAGGGGAGAGGGAAAAGAAAAATGCTTAAAAAGAAGAGACACGAAACGAAATGAAAGAAAAAGAGAACACGTCGTGCGCGCCTACTCAGCCACCCTGTCTTGTTGTTCCCTCTTCCGTTGGTGCGTGACCGCGCAAGTGCTGCTGCTCTTCGCCGCTGTAGGTCGATTAGTTTTCTTTCTTCGTTCTGAATGCCGCCTGCGGGTACACTTTTCCGTTTCGTGGGTGAGGAAGGAATCGACGCCGTGACTCACAAGGGCTCTAAAAAATGACCTGAAAGCGAAAAGGAAAAAGACGGGAGGTGGTGACGGGGAAAATGGCGCAGTTGTGCGTATGTGGATGAAAAGAATGAGACAGACAAGCGGAGATAGGGGGAGAGGCTACATGAAAGTAGAAACAACGGGAAGGAGGACACACAAAGCAACACTCGATCAAGCAAGCGAACAATAAACAACACACGTGCACAATCAGAATAGACGGAAACACAGCAGGGCAACTCGGCCTTGACAGGACCAAACACAGCCAAGGCGAACAGAGAGAGATGCAAAGGACAAAGAAGAGGAAAAAGACGTACAAAACAAAAAGGCACACAGCGAGGGAAAGAGAAAAAAAAAAAGAAAAGGGCAAAAAAAGGGGAGAGGAAAAGAGAGCTTTTCTGACTTTTGTTTGTGCTGTGCTTTGTTGCTACTGTGAGATAGCGAGATGTGGAAGGGGGGTGGGTGGGTGAGGTTGTAGAAGTAGTGGGTGACGCAGAGCAGGGAAAAAAACTGAACAAGCAAAAGCCTCTGTAGCGCACAAGAGACAGAGGGGGCAATAAGGAGCAGTATGTGTGTGTGTGTGTGTATTCGATGTTGGCCTCGAAAGGTATGCTAGTAGATGGAAGAAAAGAGGAAGAGAAGGGGGAGAGGCGGCCCGACAAAAGGCTCTAAAAAGTACCGTAGTTTGCCACCAGTGCTGCAGCTTTTTCTTTCGTTGAATAGAGAAGGGCAATCAAAAAAAGGAGCCACTCACGTCTGACTAGAGATTTCCGTACGCGTTAGTTTCCTTCGCTTCTTTCTTTGGGTAACACGATTCACCGCTGATTAAGTAATACCCCCTCTGTTATCCCTTTCGCGTTGTTTGTGCGTACCGCTTTACTCCTGACGCTAAGCGGTGCCTTGGGGGGTGCCTGTGGGTGGGTGAGTGGGTGTGTGTAGAATTACTGACATGAAATGATGAATGATGGGTGGCGGTCGAGACTCTGATGATAATGACGTGATAATGCAGCCCGACAACAATGACAAACAAAAAAGAGCGAACGGGGGCTAAATGCTCTGCTTGAGGCAGGAGACCGAAGAGAGAGAGAGAGGAGGGGGAGGGGGTACAGACGTTTCGCCTCTTTTGGGTTATTCTTTGTTATTTTTTTTTTCCTTTCTCCCAGTGAGCCAACGGCAGAGCAGAGCAGAGCGGAGCAGAGCAGCTGTGCAAGAAAAAAAAAGGAGCAGAATGAGGAGAGATGGTGAACAAATCAGTAAAGCCTTTTTCTTCTTCCTTCCTTTGAAAATGCGTTCAGTTACACATGTACACGGGTTATGACGCGCCGCGGACTTACTCTCCAGCCTTTTGAAAGGGGAGATGTAGAGAGAGAGAGCGTGGTGAGTGAGGTCTGCTGGAATTTGGCACCAACGTGAGGACTGGCCAAACAAAGAGAGAGAGAGAGCGCGAGGTGGGGAGTCGAAGAGACCCTGCGTACAGAGGCAAGAAGAGGCAATAATAAAAAGAAAAAAAAAAACACGCAAGCCAAGAAAACTAATAATACGAATAATACTAAAGCTGGCAAAAGGGAGTACACGACAGAAGAACAGAATGACAGAAGTAAAATGCGGGGTGCGCAAGCACACGAAGGAAAAGAGAGAGGAGTACACGCAGAGGTGAAGGGCACAACAATAGCGAAGATACTGAACAAGTGATGAAGAGTCGAAAGAGAGAGAGAGATGGAAAGCAGCGTACCTCAGAAGAATGGAAAGAGTGCTCAGCGAGAGAGTAAAGAAAGAAAAAGTGAATGAGCAGGCAAAAAGGAGTCTTACACGCAAAGCAGAGACGCAGCAAGAACTAGAGGCCAGGAAAAGATGAGTCCTGGAACCCGACTGCTCTCAAACACAAAAAAGCGAGACGGTGGGAGTCGGGGGGGGGGGGAGGAACACGCACACACTCACAAAATTGTAGAGAGCAAATAAACGGCGATACAGTGCACGAGAACAGAAAAGAGGGGGCGTATGTGAGAGGATAAGAAGGAAAAGGGGAGGGCGGTATGGGAAAGAGAAAAGATGGTCGCCTTTTGCTCCTCTGTCGTGTCTTACTCGATAGCGTATCGCTTCTTCGTTTGGGACTAGGCGCACGTCCACCGCTGCTCTAACATCCGTGTCTATAACTCCGTGTTTCTTTCCTTCTTGGTGCGCCTTTCTTCTTTTTTGGCCGTCCTCGTTGCTTGCGTCTGCTGAGATGAGCAGCTATTTCGCCCTCCTCTGCTGAAGATCCTTCGGCAGCTAATATGCGCTTGTCTCCTTTTGCTTCCGTTTGCCTTCGCGACTTTTGCTGCTTTTCCCTTGTCACTCCTCTCCCTCCCTCTTTTTCTGGATGTGAACAACTTGAAGAGAAGAGAAAAACAGAAGAACACCTCGATCAACACAGGCAAACGAGAGAAAGAGGAGCAAAACGTTGATACAACCGCTCCGAAGCGATCAAGCGGAGAAGGAGTGGGGAGGGAGCCGCAAAGGATAGGGAAAATGCTGTAGCGGCAGTGGATGTGTGTGTGTGTGGGTGTGGGTGTATGCGCGCTTGTGTCAGCGGGTCTTTCTCACTCTCCCCCTTTGGACGCTCTCTTCTTTTGTTTCACTTGCCTTCTTGGATTCTCCGGTCGAGCAAGAAGAACGCGAGAAAAGAAAAAGAAATCGATAATACTAAATTCGAGCAAAAGGAGCAGAAAGTATAGAAGCGAAGGCGAGAGAGACGGAGAGACGGGGGAAGAGCCAACACACTGGCTCTTCTCCGTTGGTGCTTGCTGTATTGGAGAGTCTAAAAGATACAAAAGGGAAGTCAACGCAGAGGAGCCAGCGAAACACACACACACATATATGCAAGAACAACCCAGCGCGCGTCAGTCTGAAGAAATGGAGGAGGGAAGGAGGAACAGGAAAAGAGGAAAGGGTGAGAGAGCAAAGAGGGTGGAGGAGGTTGTGGGGGAGGGGGCAACAACACCTCCAACAAAGAGCAGAGAGACGCAAAGACAGCGAACACACAAAGGGGGAAAAAATAATATAATAATAACGAGGCACAAACAACTGAATGGACAAAGAGAGAAAACGAAGATAAAAAAAAAAACACAAGAAATGACTGACAGGGAAGAGGGCACACAAGTGAGGCGAGTAAAGGCAGAGGGATGGAGGGAAAGTGGAATGAGACTTGCAGAGAGAGAGAGAGAGAGAGAAAGTGCCACGTGCTGTGAAAAGAGAGGAAGTCGTGAAGCAGACAATGGTGTCCGGGTCGGCAGCGGCGGTGGTACCACGCACACACGCGTACACTCACATAGAGGTGACGACAGCAAGGGATAGGGAGGGGAAAAATAGGCCCGTATCCCAGGAAAGGGCGCTAGTTGGAAAAGCGGCGCTGGGAAAAAAAAATATGGCAAGGGAAGAGTACGAAAAGCTGCAGAGTCCCTTTTTTCTTTCCTTCGTGAAAACCGCTCACCGCCCTCCGTACCTTTGTTGTTTTCACCTGGCCGCAAAGACACAGAATCCAAAAGGGGCAAACTGAAGGTGCGATGGCGATATTGTTCGCGTACGTATTGTGTATCAGTGCAGATATCTGGGCAAGTGTCTCATCAGACAAACCGAGTGAAAGAGAGGGGGGGGGGGGGGCGAGCGGTTGGGTGACACAAAAAGAAGTAGCAGAGACCTGCTGTCGTTTCGTTTTAGCGAGATTCGCTCTGTTGTAGTGTCTGTATGTCTGTGAGGGAGGGAAGAATGGGGGAGTGCCTATGATGGTGTGCGGAGAGGCTTTTTTTCTTTTTGCACTGATCTGTGTGAGTGAGAGTTGAAGGATGGGGGAGGAGTCGGAGAGGGAGAGAGCGAAAAATCAGAGCGAAAAACACAAGGCGCAAGATCGCTGCGTTCCCCTTCGCCACTCTTTTTTTTCTCTGCTCGCGTGTATTTGTCTCTTGCTCCCTCTTTTTTTTCGGACACCTCTCGCTTCTTACTGAAAATAACAAACAAAACCTCCACTGGCCGATGTGCCGCTTCGCTGTGCTTCGGTTTTTTCCCCGCTTCTCTGTTGTTTTTAGTGTGTGATGGATGACTTCTGTGTGGCAAGAGAAGCGAAAGGAAAAACAAACTTCAGCGAGAAGAGGGCCAGAGGACGAATAAATGCTTATGCCTGCCGGCGTGTCGGTGTCTTAGGGCGAACTTGAACGTGTGGAACGCTCTCTGATGCACGTGTGCGCGTACAAGTATCTTTCGCTGGGTGAAACACAAAGGGGAAAGACGCAGTACAGAGGCTAAAAACTCGAAAGCAATGCGTGTTTTTTTCTTTTTCCTGTTGCTCGTGAATCGCACGTGAAGCAAAAAAAAGCAAGAGAGAGTGCGAGCGAGCGAGCGAGGACGAGCACGCAAATGAAAGGATGAAGAGGGAGAGACGGACAGGTAGCCGACGACTTCGTGGAGCGTAAGTGCGTGTACGCGTGTATGATTCCAGGGGAGCAGAGCAAGAAGTGGGAGAGCAGTCAAAGAAAGAAGTGTGAAAGGGTGAAGAAAAGTGAAGGACAGGTGCCTCGGGTGTGAGGGTGCGACAGCGAAAGTGTCAATACACACGCGCAGTTAGAGGGCGTGAGGACCACCTAAGCAGAAGGAAAGCTAAAGCACACCAGTAAAGCAAGAGACTTCTTTCTCTCAACGCGTGCATTCAATCCCGTAGAATATAAGGTCAAACCCAACCCGAGCCTCAGCACGTCAGCAGGGCCAACGCATTGTGCAAAGCAGAGCTAGACACACGGTACAGCAATGCGCCGATTCCGTCATCTCAGCTCGGCACCGAGCTCAAACCACGCCAACCTCCACCTCGCATGTCACCTCACAGCCGCTCCCATTGTGTCGGTCGCCACCCGGTGCACCCCACGAGGCGGGGCCCAGGCATGCCACACCAGTAAACAAGCGACGCTCGGGTAGGATGCGCCCAAGTCACGCTGACACTCTGCCTATCACATGGATGATACGAGCATGCTTACTGTCGCAGGTCGCTCCGACGCAACACCATCCGTGACCCGATCGCCGACATCTGTAGCGATACATCGCTCTGAGCTCCCCATGCCGTAGGTAAGTGACACCCTGTCAGAACCGGAAGCGGCTCGGCATTGGCAAGGGATAGAGGGGGCTGCCTGGCCTCCCCATACACGGAGTGGGGGCACGGAACCCTAATGTCACGCACTGAGGTGTCCTTGGTCACCTGGAAAGGCAAGAGAAAACGAGAAGGCCACATAGCCGATGGATTTCAAAGTGGGACATAGAGAGCGCGTGCGCGTCTATGAAAGGCTAAGGATGACAGCCGAAGGGATAAAGGTAAAAAAAAAAAACTGAAACGAAGTGAAGCCAGACGTCAGCAGTGAAAATGAGCAAGAAAAGAGGATGCCATAGGAGATGGAGTGACCGACAGAATACGGATGAATCACGACGGCAGTTTTGGGGGTGAGGAAAGTGGAAAGGAGAGGAGCCTGTAAAGGAGCTCAAAGGGGTTCGAAAACAAATGCGAAACAAAAAAAGAGGCAGCGACAGTGCGCCCCGACTACGGCCCCCTTTGTGAGTGGGTAGGTCTGTGCGGCGTTGGGTGGCTGGTTCTGGATTCGTTTTCTTTCTTTCCCCCACCCTCCCCTCTTTGTGCTGCTGTTGTTCCCATTTGCGATAAGAGGGCGGGGGGTATGTGAAACCGGAAAGCGAAGAAGTTCGAATGTAAGAGAGGGAGTCGGGGTGCCTACAGGGAGGAAGGAGCGCTGTGTAAGGAGCCGGCAAAGGAGACCCATCTGCACCTTTGGTTGCTGAGAGACATACCCCCCCCCTCCACGGCGCTACGCGCACCGTAGAGGCAGGAGCAGTACCATGCCCAGCACACACAAACACATGCACAGCGACACAGGCCTGCACACACTGCACTGGCGCGCTCTGGAGTCAGCGCGTGTGTTTATGCGAATGTGCAGAGCGTTTATATCGGCAAAGACGATCAGGCAAGAGCAGCACCATACCGTGCTGTGAGGGCTGGGGTCCAGAAGAGAGGCGGAAAGAGAGGGGGTATTCCCCGGCGCGCTTCATTACCTTCGCCTTTCCATTCCCTCTGCTCACACGTAAGTATATACACGCAGGCCGATGTGCAAGAATGCCTGTTTGCCAATGCGAGGGTGAAGAGATGCAGTGCATTCACACTCTCCTGACTCATACCCTTATTTGCGGTAAAATGTATTCCCTTCTTTTCGGTGCGCGTATGTGGCTCACGCGAGAGTTCTCTCTTTCCCTTGTAGCGCCTCCCCCTCCCCCCTCCCCCACGCATGTGGGATAGGCGGACTGTGCAGGTGAGTAGGGGCGGGGGAAGGCACAAAAGGGCAGCGGATAGGGGGGGGAAAGCACGCGCAGTGGCGTCTCACAGACGCACACACACACACACACACACGTGTACAAAACACATCACGTTACATCTGGCAGAAATGAGAAGGGCCCGGCGCACTGAGAAGAGGAGGCCAGAGTGGAGAAGGGGTGAGGTTGAGACTCGAGCAGCGACACCCTCCTTCCAGACGCACACACACTCAGGCACATACACGCAGACAAGTCTTTTTCTTTCCCTCCGTCTCTAGCGCGGCTACTTCCCGTTCGCTCTAGACGTAGGACGTGAGACCCCTTCGAGAGTCGAGAAGGCGAGGGCGCTTACACAAAGACGAAATAAGCGAAATAATGTAGAAACAGAGAGGGGGATCTTGTTGGAGGCGAACACTCTGGAGTGGAATTGAGGAAAGGGCGGAGAGGAAGGAGAAAAACGTGAGGCACCTCAAGTGCCCACGCGTCCCATCCCTCCCCCTTCGTGGAAAGTGAATCACACTAAGATGTGAGGAATGGCAAGAGTTCCTTGAGCCAACTAGTGGTCTCGGCCTCTATTCAGAGACTTCCCCATGTGCCTTCTTTCCCCTTTTGCCCTAATGATGCCAGCCTCTCCACAGCCCCTTCGCTTCATCTGTGATGTGATCAACAAGAGACAGGGTTCTGCGAAGGCGGGACTTCACTCGTCATCCGTGGCCTCCTCGTCGGCTGCCGAGTCACGGTCACTCGCATTTCCCTCCAGATCAAGCCACACACTTTCCACCTTCTTTGCCAGCCTCACCAAAATTTGCTGCGTCTTCGGCTTCACCTTTGCCGAACTCCTGTCTTTGTCGATCCGCTTCGACAGCTGGATGGAGAGGCCCTTCGCGTGCGCCCTCCCCGTCTCATCTGCAGTAGTGAATGTCACCTTGAAGGAGTTGCCGGTGAAGGTCGCCTCGATGGAGCTCTCGTCCAGGGTTCCGCCCTCCACCACGACGGTGTCAATGTACACAGACACGAACCGGTCCCCGTCACACCAGCTGTACTTTGACACAGACACCGTCGGCACAACGGGCGCAACCACGGTCGACGAATCGTTCTTAGAGACGAGATGCGGCGTTGGCATCGGCGCAACATCGCCAACCTTTGCTCTCTCCTTTTCATGGCTGTGCCAATAATAGTACGAGTTCGCCTTGTTCTTCAAGGTGGTCTTGGCAGGAGCGTGCGTGGAGTCCTGCATGACTTGTTGATCCTCAGTCGACATGTCGGCGTGCAGTTGCGGAGATAAGCGGGAGTTGGTAGAGAGACGGGGAGAGAAGACGCGAACAGGAGGTAGAATCTGTGCAGTCAAGAAGCGCAAAGGAAAAGCACAAGGACCTTTTGTGGGAGTGTGTTGGGACGGGGGGGGGGGGTAAGGGGGGAGGGAACAAGTGGGGGCCAGGCAAAGGTACACCTATGCACGTACGTGTGGGTGGGGGTGGGGGGGAGGTGTCTATGCGTCTTGTCGATGGCAATAGTGGCGGTTAGAGGGGAAAGAGCGAGAGGGTGACCTGATGATTGATTGTCCTTCACGCAAGAGAAGCGAGTAAAAAGTAAGCAAGTGTGTTGTGCGTTGTGTGTGTGTGTGGGGGGGGGGGGGGGGAGGGGGGTGCATGGACGTATGTGGAAAGAAGGTGAAGAGAAATATGAAAGACCGGTAAGCCGCGAGAGTGTGTGTGTGGCGAGGAAGAGATAGGGAAGGTTGGAGGCACGAAGAAAAAGGGGGGCTCAGGGTAGTCGATGATGCTACTGCTGTCAATGCAAGTCATACGGTCGCCGTACATGCAGAAAAATCGCAGAGCAAACCCTGCAAGTTATGGCGGGGAAGAGGAGAGGGGAATTGACGTGCGTTTGGCTTTATTCGGCTGCCTCAAAACGAATACGTAAAAACAAACAAAACAAAACAAAAAGCAGTCGTCTACCCCTCAAGCGGCGCCATTAGCGGCACACGCAGTCCAGCACCCCAAAAGGGAGATCATCTACCCCTCACCCTCTCCTCAACTATCGCTTCGCAGCCCTCCACGACACCCATCACCTCCCTCCTTTACTTTCCATCTCGCGAAGTGGAAGATGGACTGAAGAGTCAACAGCGAGCGAGTCCCACCCTGCCGGCGCATTCTGTAAGGAAGGGCGCGCCTTTCCTTCCCTGTTTGATGCGTAGCACAGGGATACATCAATGTACGCGTGCACAACAACGCGAAAAACACCTCCAACCGTGTAAAAGCGGCAGCAGGAGCGCCAGCAGGCAGTCAGGGGGGGGGGGGGAAGAGAGGCTTGAAGTCCTACGAGACGACGACCAGCCAGCCGAAGACGGGAACTTTGCCTCACGCCCCACTCGCTGAAGCGATTCTCACAAAAGCAAACAAAAAATGCGATGCCCTTTGGCAGCCTGGACTCGTTCGACGGAACACTCAGGCCGACGCGCACCAGATCGACAAACAACTAATCTTGTCAGGACAAGCGCGGATGTGTCTGCCTGTATCAAGCGGGCAATGGGACAGAGAAAAAAGACTACCAATCATCATCCCATTTGTCATCGTCTTCGATTTGCACCTGGCGTTTCGGCTGCTTTCCCGCCACGCCAGGGCTCGAGAAGACGCTCTGCGGTGCGGCAGGTCGAGGTCTGGGCCTGGCAAGAGAAGGATTGGCGGCGGCGCTGTAAGGGCTGCTCAGACTGCTGCTTCGGCTGATACAACCGTGAGATTGGTGTACGGGCGTGAGCCCTGCGCTACCAGATGCCACTCGCACAGGTGGCGACTTCTTACGAAAACCTACTCCGCGTGCCTGACGGTCCAGAACGGTAGCTGCCGTCTCCACCACTCCGACCCCTTGCGCACCCGGCAGCGGCGTTGCCGACGGCGTGTGCGTCCTACGTGTCATCGGAGCATCGCGTTGGGCAGACGCCGGTGTCTGTAATTGGGTACAGCCAGAGAGAGTAGATGATGGCGTTGATGGGTACACAGCGCCGTAACTCGACCCCCTATGCGGAGAATACACCTCTCTTTTAAAGTGAGACATGTTGATCTCCTCAAATTCGTCATCCTCCCCCCAACCACTATCATCATTACTCGTAGTCAGCGCAGGAAACACCCTAGTACGGCTTTCAGAGCGACTACGCGTCCCCATCACCATCCCCTGCCAACTCATCATCAACTTCCCGTAGAGCATTGCGAATATCTCCTGCGACTCCCTCGCTAACTTTGCCCGCTCCACAGTTTCCCTTTCCTCCACTGAAGTAATTGCATGCTTCAGACTCGCTCCTGCCGCACGTGCAAGACGCTCCTCCTCGGCATGGCGCTCCAGGCGTGCCTGCTCCTCCGCCGCACGTGCAAGACGCTCCTCCTCGGCATGGCGCTCCAGGCGTGCCTGCTCCTCCGCCGCACGTGCAAGACGCTCCTCCTCGGCATGGCGCTCCAGGCGTGCCTGCTCCGCCGCCGCACGTGCAAGACGCTCCTCCTCGGCATGGCGCTCTAGGCGTGCCTGCTCCTCCTCCGCCGCACGTGCAAGACGCTCCTCCTCGGCATGGCGCTCTAGGCGTGCCTGCTCCTCCGCTGCACGTGCAAGACGCTCCTCCTCGGCATGGCGCTCCAGGCGTGCCTGCTCCGCCGCCGCACGTGCAAGACGCTCCTCCTCGGCATGGCGCTCTAGGCGTGCCTGCTCCTCCGCTGCACGTGCAAGACGCTCCTCCTCGGCATGGCGCTCCAGGCGTGCCTGCTCCGCCGCCGCACGTGCAAGACGCTCCTCCTCGGCATGGCGCTCTAGGCGTGCCTGCTCCTCCTCCGCCGCACGTGCAAGACGCTCCTCCTCGGCATGGCGCTCCAGGCGTGCCTGCTCCTCCGCTGCACGTGCAAGACGCTCCTCCTCGTCATGGCGCTGCAGGCGTGCCTGCTCCTCCGCCGCACGTGCAAGACGCTCCTCCTCGGCATGGCGCTCCAGGCGTGCCTGCTCCTCCGCCGCACGTGCAAGACGCTCCTCCTCGGCATGGCGCTTCAGGCGTGCCTGCTCCTCCTCCGCCGCACGTGCAAGACGCTCCTCCTCGGCATGGCGCTCCAGGCGTGCCTGCTCCTCCGCCGCCGCACGTGCAAGACGCTCCTCCTCGGCATGGCGCTCTAGGCGTGCCTGCTCCTCCTCCGCCGCACGTGCAAGACGCTCCTCCTCGGCATGGCGCTCCAGGCGTGCCTGCTCCTCCGCTGCACGTGCAAGACGCTCCTCCTCGGCATGGCGCTCCAGGCGTGCCTGCTCCTCCGCCGCACGTGCAAGACGCTCCTCCTCGGCATGGCGCTCTAGGCGTGCCTGCTCCTCCGCCGCACGTGCAAGACGCTCCTCCTCGGCATGGCGCTCTAGGCGTGCCTGCTCCTCCGCCGCCGCACGTGCAAGACGCTCCTCCTCGGCATGGCGCTCTAGGCGTGCCTGCTCCTCCGCCGCACGTGCAAGACGCTCCTCCTCGGCATGGCGCTGCAGGCGTGCCTGCTCCTCCGCCGCACGTGCAAGACGATCCTCCTCGGCATGGCGCTCCAGGCGTGCCTGCTCCTCCGCCGCCGCACGTGCAAGACGCTCCTCCTCGGCATGGCGCTCTAGGCGTGCCTGCTCCTCCGCCGCCGCACGTGCAAGACGCTCCTCCTCGGCATGGCGCTCTAGGCGTGCCTGCTCCTCCGCCGCACGTGCAAGACGCTCCTCCTCGGCATGGCGCTCTAGGCGTGCCTGCTCCTCCTCCGCCGCACGTGCAAGACGCTCCTCCTCGGCATGGCGCTCTAGGCGTGCCTGCTCCTCCGCCGCACGTGCAAGACGCTCCTCCTCGGCATGGCGCTCTAGGCGTGCCTGCTCCTCCGCCGCCGCACGTGCAAGACGCTCCTCCTCGGCATGGCGCTCTAGGCGTGCCTGCTCCTCCGCCGCACGTGCAAGACGCTCCTCCTCGGCATGGCGCTTCAGGCGTGCCTGCTCCTCCGCCGCCGCACGTGCAAGACACTCCTCCTCGGCATGGCGCTCTAGGCGTGCCTGCTCCTCCGCCGCACGTGCAAGACGCTCCTCCTCGGCATGGCGCTCTAGGCGTGCCTGCTCCTCCGCCGCCGCACGTGCAAGACGCTCCTCCTCGGCATGGCGCTCTAGGCGTGCCTGCTCCTCCGCCGCACGTGCAAGACGCTCCTCCTCGGCATGGCGCTCCAGGCGTGCCTGCTCCTCCGCTGCACGTGCAAGACGCTCCTCCTCGGCATGGCGCTCCAGGCGTGCCTGCTCCTCCGCCGCACGTGCAAGACGCTCCTCCTCGGCATGGCGCTCTAGGCGTGCCTGCTCCTCCGCCGCACGTGCAAGACGCTCCTCCTCGGCATGGCGCTCTAGGCGTGCCTGCTCCTCCGCCGCCGCACGTGCAAGACGCTCCTCCTCGGCATGGCGCTCTAGGCGTGCCTGCTCCTCCGCCGCACGTGCAAGACGCTCCTCCTCGGCATGGCGCTTCAGGCGTGCCTGCTCCTCCGCCGCCGCACGTGCAAGACACTCCTCCTCGGCATGGCGCTCCAGGCGTGCCTGCTCCTCCGCTGCACGTGCAAGACGCTCCTCCTCGGCATGGCGCTTCAGGCGTGCCTGCTCCTCCGCCGCCGCACGTGCAAGACGCTCCTCCTCGGCATGGCGCTCTAGGCGTGCCTGCTCCTCCGCCGCACGTGCAAGACGCTCCTCCTCGGCATGGCGCTCTAGGCGTGCCTGCTCCTCCGCCGCACGTGCAAGACGCTCCTCCTCGGCATGGCGCTTCAGGCGTGCCTGCTCCTCCGCCGCCGCACGTGCAAGACGCTCCTCCTCGGCATGGCGCTCTAGGCGTGCCTGCTCCTCCTCCGCCGCACGTGCAAGACGCTCCTCCTCGGCATGGCGCTCCAGGCGTGCCTGCTCCTCCGCTGCACGTGCAAGACGCTCCTCCTCGGCATGGCGCTCTAGGCGTGCCTGCTCCTCTGTGGAATGCAGCGCTGGTAAGAGGGAGGCATGTTCGGTGGGGAGTTGTGGTGCACAAGAGCTGAGTGTACAGCCTTCGAGCATCACAGTGTTTGCGTGATGTTGAGAAGTCGCAGGAGCTGGTGGGGTAGAGGTGTTCAATGGGTGAAACGGAGACTTGTAGGGCTCATGTTGTATAGCCGTGCCCACGCTTTCCACTGAATGTGTGGGAGTGGGTTGACTATGCGGCAAGTGAATGTTGTAGTCATCAGCGGACAACGTGTAATCGAGTGCCGGGGGAGGGACAGGTGCTGGGTGCATGCTTCCTTCGGTGGGGATAATGGCGGGAAAAGATTGGAGCAAGTCGTAGCGCTCGTCTTCTAGGAGGCGGCCGCGAGCGGCGATAGCGGCCATGGGCTGTGTGGAGGCGTCTCGAATGGCCGCCATTTGTGCGCGTAGGGCCATGACGGTAGATAATTGCTTCTGTGTGGAAGAGGTGTTGAAGCGGGCCTGCAGTAAATCTTGGCAGACGATAAGACGGCGGTTTACTGTGCGATCCCACCACTCATAGCACCCCGTGTAGTCGTTCGTGTGCGCAATTTGCTCCTCAATGCCGAGGCTCAAGAGGAAGTTGGCCTCGTTGAGGGCCTGATGCATGCGATCATTTGTCTGCGAGATGGCGTCTCTGATGATATCCAAGAGTTCGTCCTGCGGCAAGGATGCGAGTGCCTCTGCCTTTAGGGTAAAAAGTCGCGGAACCGCCTCTTCCCGAGGTGAGAAGACTCCGTCGAAGGCTTGGCGAAGGACCTTGCTGGCCGTCTGGTCAACCTTGCGCCACAAGCGGAGCAACCCGGTTGTCACTTGGTCCACGGCGCCCTCAAAGTCCATCTCCCTCAAGTTCGTCGTCGTGGATGTGACGCTGGGGACGGCGGCGCTAGCTGCGTTGCTCACACCCGGAGAAGGCGCCACTACTTGACGCACCGACTCACGTACATCGCTCAGAAAGCCCCACATGCTGAGAAATGGACGGCGCTGCTGAGACGCTGAGACGCTGAGCCGCACTCCCTTCTCACTCCCAGAAGTGGGAGAGGAAGTAGGGAGAATATGAAGAGCGCACAGCTTCGATTGCGTGAGCAGGAGTAGAAGCGCGAAGGAGTATATGGTGGTACGAAACAGGCAAACACTGGGAAAGAAAAAAAACACAGAGGCAGTAAAACAAAGGAGGCAGAAGCACCTCCGCTGCCACCACCACAGCGGACAGGTTATATGCAAAACGCGCACGCAGAGAGAGAGAGAGGGAGCGAGAGCGAGACGCGTGCCAGTACAACTCCTCACGAGGAGAAAATGCGAGAAAAGAAGAAGAAAAGAGAATCACACACCGGAGAGGTACGGTAAGAAAAGATTAAAGCGAAAAGGAAAGGAACATAGAGAAGTAGAGTGGGGAAGAAACGCGCGCACAGTGGCAGCAAAAGCGCGTGTAAGCATAGACACAACGAGAGTGGTAGCAGCAACACAAACCAAACGAAATCACAAAGAATTACCTGCCTCAATGCTGGGAGAAGTCACCCAAAGGCCCAGCAGCGTCAACCAAATCGTACGTAACCGATTGATAGTTGCGCCAAGCACTGCAGCTAAACTGCTACGCAAAACTGCGCAGCCACCCGCACTTGTTGTACTTCAGACCTGCCTCTTCTCGTTTCCCAACCTAAAAGATTCTCTGAGACGCCTCTGACTCTGGACTCCTTTTCCTCGTCAAGGCTCGGATGAGGATAAGCTGGCCAATGAAGAGACTCGTTTCGTTTCTCCCTTGTTGTGCCGGTAGAGAAAGAAAGTGTGCAGGTGCGAACTACGGGGGTACGCTAGAACTGCGTCACATGCGCGTGCACGAGAGATTGATTGCTTGTCAGCAGGTATGCACGACTATGTAGAATGAGTGAAAGGAAGACCCTGCTCAGGTTAAGAAGCACACCAGCACATTGGTCAAGTGCGGCGCCGAGAAAGGCGCATGAGGGAGGTGCGACATTAATGAGTTCGTTTCGATGTTATAGAGAGCGCATTTTAGCGGGAAGAAAAGAGACAGAGAGGTGTAAAAGAGCCGACAGCATAGCGTCAGTGGTTAAGCTGTGTGAGAGATGCAGCCTATTTTATCGGTGAAGCGTCCCTCTTGTTGCCACTCATGTATGCGGCGTTGTGATCCCTTTTTCGTTGTTTTTATTTTCTCTGCTTCACCTCGTTTGTTTTTCGACATAGGTCTATGTGGATGGCACACATACACACAGAAGCGCATGAGCACCACTACTGCCCCGCACGCGTGCATCTCCAAGAGTGCTGTGGCCTTCCGGCATACGTGCGCAAAGGGCACGCCAACTTCGCTGGCGTGCAGCGTTGATAACTAGCAACCAAGAAAGACGCACACAGCACTAAGCACAGACATGCCACGCGCACCTCGGAACGACTTCAACCTCAACAACCCACCAAAAGACATCCACGCTTATCCACAAACGAAGAAAACAAGACATGTGAGTACTAGGGGAAAAAGAGGGGGGGAGAGAGGGGAAAAGCAAAACGGACAGGTGTTGAGAAAGAGAGGAAAACGAAGGGAAAAAGCGGCAGGGGTGAGATGCCCTTGCAGAGATACACACGCACGCATAGGTGTGCCCACCTGCGTCTTACTTTCCGCCCCTGTCTACAGCGTCCATATTGGGCAAAACACCCAGTCCCTCCTCCTCCTCCTCCTATGGCAGTCCTCATGCGGGGTACATGTTGTGCGTGTATCGCGCATCCGGCCTCTGCAGCGGATGGATCTCCACACCGTCCATCATTAGTGTGTACTTGCCATTGGGATACTCGCCAGATGGCTGCGTGAGCTGCACTGGCATAGCGGGGCCACTCAGGTACGGCAAAGCGTAGTACCGCTCCATTTCACGCGTGCGCAGGATGCCACGTTCGTGCTGCTCGATGCGGTAGGACTTGCGCGTGTTCTGGGCAACAATGTCGCACGAGACCAGCTCCAGGTGCTGCAGCACCCCCAGCGGGACGGTGTCCATGGCGGCGCTATGCCACCACGTGTACAGTGCCTCTTTCATGGATACTACGTCGGCAATAGTACGGAGGCCAGAGTTCTGTTCAATACGCTCAAGGTACAGCTGCAGGTCCTCGCGCGACCAGCACTGTGCCGTGTATTGGTAAATAAACGGCGCTGTATAGGAGAGCGGAAAGTGCGACGGCGTCTCATACGCCTGACCGACCTCCGCATAGTAATTCCACTCCGGTGTGCCAGTGTTCGCCACAGTGCTGGAGGCCGACACAGTGCGGCGAGAAACGCTATCCTGGTGAAAGCGAACTGGGTCGTCGGTCCAGCGAGCCCAGGGCCAGTGCCGATAATGGTTTCGGTTGCGCATGCGATTGTGCCACTCGACGCCGCTGCGGGGGTCCCAGGTGTTTCCGTACTCCTCGGGCATCTTATTCGCCAGTGGCGAGCGGACATGTGCATTTTTGGGAGCCAGGTAGCGGGCCTTTCGGCGACGATGGGCGTACACCATGACACGATTCATGTACCCCTTGGCTGTGGAGGCCAGCAAGACGCGAGTACTGCAGAGCATAGTGACTGTGGTTTGACTTTGGCTGCAGGACAGACTTGGACACAATGGATAATCACAATACTAAACACGGACGCCTAGGCATAGACCAACAAGCCCGCATAGGAATGTCGTTCGTTCGAAGATGGCGGAAAGGAGAAAAATTAGAGAAGTCCTCGATAGTGAAGGTAAAGAGTGGGAAGATAGAGAAGCATGGCCAAGGCGGCTAGGCCAGAGCTGAGCGATCAGCCGTCAGAATCAGCTTCATAGAGTGGTCAGGTGTGATGGAGACGGCAGAGGGGGCGTATTAGGCATATAGAAGAAACACCCTCCTCATAAAGCACATCACCGTTTCTATTGCTTGTCTCGCGCAAACCTCCACGACGCAATCCAGGCGACTGGGTTGCGCATGCACTGGCCATCTGAAAACGATAGCTCCCGCTCTGTCGCCGTGTCCGTGGCGTCAGCTATCCACCACCTCCTTCCTCCTGTACCACTCTCCACAAGCCGTCTTGTTTAGTGGTCAGTAGCACGGCAGCACACACAAACACATATGCACATCCACACGCCCACAGCCTTCGGCACACATGACACGGCACTTTCTCACCTACTCTGTTGCCTCTCGATCTGGTTGCGCTTTCACATACTTCTCGAGGACAACGCTTTCATCCCTCCGGGACTTCAGAAAGAAAAGAAAAAAAAACGAACAAAGAGACGTGGTAGAGGTGACGGAGTGTGCCTTCAGACGAGAAATCGCTCACTTTCCTCCATTGTCGGCCAACTGCAAAAGAGGAGAGGCACAAACGGGCGAGGGAATAGGGAAGCTGGCGCAGCCCCTCCCTCTCTCTCTTCCTTCACTACCCACGCCCTTTATCGCCAGTCATCACTGCTACTAGATTAAAAGGCAAACTGCCAATTTCTCCACTACCAACCGTAGTACATGCATACGCAATACATAGAGAGTTACCTTCACTCCTTCGCCAGCATGAGAGAGGGGAGAAGAATCGAAGAAGGGGGAGAGAGCTACACAGAGGCTATGAGCGAGCCTACATCGTCGTCTCCATCGACCCGGCTTCTGGTAGGTGCGCGTGATCGTGCTGCTTACACCGAGGCCATACCAGCAGGAGCAGAGCGGGTCTTATTTAACACTGTGGATGCGAGTATATCCTGCGCTTGTGTATGGATGAGAGAGCGGGGCTGCCTGTCCTTCCACCTTCCTCCTCCACTGGATGGGGGCATGAAGGGGGTCGAGTAGGCAGGGGACTAAGCCTGTAGATACACACATCCGCATACACAGTGAAAGTAACGAGTGAGAAGGGGCCATAAGGTCACTGGAACACCTTCTCAAAGGACATGGATACTAGGAGCAACCCACAGAGGCAGAGTAAAGGCATCGCCACCACTGGACTGAGAACGCAAAACCTGATTTCTCCCTCCCCCATCTCGTCGCATCGTGCTGTCTCGAGAGCAGCGCACAAAGATGCATAAAAGGGACCCGCAAAGAAACGCAAGGGGGGAGAAGCTCTGCGCAGCAGAGACTGGTGCACACTTACTTACTGGCTTAGGAGAAGGGGAGAAGGTGAGGAAGGGAGAAACTGAGGATTAGCAGCCCGCAATCACTGCCCAAGGCACATCCCCACACTACTATGTAGAAGCACGGTGCATACGCACACACACACTCACACACTCACACAGACAGGCAAACAGACAAGGCGCACGAACGCCGCAACAAACAAAGGCAATCGTGTTCATGAAAGGAAATACAGTCATATTGGAGGGGAGACAGAGACAGGCCGAGAGAGGGAGCGAGGAAAGAGGGGATGGGGGGGGGGGGGGGGGGGGCGGTGGATGAAGAGGGAGAGAGGCGGAGAGGAGCGCAAAAGGCCCTAAACTGGTAACGAAAGCGACGAGGGAGAACAGCAAACTACACACACACACACACACACACACACAAATATTCACAAAGAAAAAAAGAGAGAGAAGGTAAGACAGCGCGGAAGCGAAAAAACAGAGAGGAAAAGAAGTTGACGCGCGTGCGCGCGCGTGGGGAGAGGGGGGTAGAGTAGGGAAGGGAAATGGACTCGTCATCACACAGCAAAGTCGAGGGAGGGGTGATCCTAATACAATAAAAAAGGCGATCAAGATAAACAGCAGCAATAGTGAGAGGAACAGTAGAGAAGCGGAGTCCACAAGAATGAAGAAATATGCACACGCGAATTTCGTTGTTTGGATGGGTGGAAGGTGGGGAACTGCTTGTGTGCTGTCCATCTTTACGTGTGTTGGCTTTTTTCTCGCTAAATGTGTTCATTCCACCACAAACGGGGGAGCAAACCGACGCATACCCCCCCCACCCCTCTCCTAATACCGCTGCTGCTCGACGGCTCACGATGGGCAAAGTACGAAAACAAAAATGTGTGGGAGCAAAGACCTGAGAAGACACAGAGGGGAAGCGAAGAGAGGGAGAGGGAGAGAGAGGGGGTGGGGAAGAGGTCACGAGAGACGAAACGAAATACAAAAAGAGTTGTGCTCTGCGCCTCTGCACCCGCACACAGTGAACGAGACTGTTTTAGCCTTCTCGCACTGTAAGCATCCGTAAGATGAATGAAGACGGGTGCTTCTCACGCCTGTAGAAGGGGAAGGGAGTACAGGGGCGAAGTCTCCGAAGCCTCAAAACAACATGAACAAAAAGGAAAGACCAAAAGAAAAAAGGAAACGGACACACACACACACACGCTGACACACAAAAGTGGGGCAGCGAACCGCCCCCCCCCCGCGCAGCCTGAGCACTTCCCGCGCGCATGCCACTCACTAGGGTGGGAACCTTCGCCTCGAGCAGCAGAACCACAAAAAAAGGTAGCAACCATGGCAACTGAAAAAAAAGGGACACGTACCTCCCCACCACCGCCCAAAACCGAGAACGAGGGGAGGGAGGAGGGGGAGGCAGAGCAGGACTGAGCTAAAGCACACACACACACAAAGACACAATAGCGGCAAAGGAAAAAAAAAAATTACTAAAAAGAAATAGAGAGCAGCAGCCGCACCTCCATCTCTCGCCGCCGCATCACACAGTTTCTTTCCTTTTGCTTCTTAGTTCACTCTGGCGACGGTAGTAGCGGCCGCAGATAATGTGCCGTGTGATCGGCAAGCTCGTGGCCAACCCCAAACCCTTCCCGCAAAAGCACCTGGCATACAAAGCTGGTCACGAAGCCAGTGACTACGTACGAAACGGTGCGCTTGTGCACATCCCAGAGCCACCAGTGACGGTGGGTGCGGAGAGACCATACTTGCTGACTGTTCAAGTACCCGTCCGGTCTCTCAGCCGCTTCTATATCTATGCATGGGCTCGGCTTGTTCCTGTTGCAGGCGGCAGTGGCGGCTTTTCCGTCCTGGAGACAGCCGTCGTTGAAGCTACAGTGCTGCCTGACGGAATTGTGAGCGGTGAGAGGGATGTTGGGCTGCGACTCTCGCTCGTTCCCAAGCGTGGTCAGCCCGATCACCTTTGCCATAACTAAGTAGGGCTCCTGAAGGGGTCTGGGCAACCGCGCCGCGTACGCGCCCGACACGAACTTGAAGACCACCTTCAGTACAAAACCGGAAGTGAGCGACGAGAACTCCTTGCTGGCTAAGACGATGGTGATGCACACGACCCACTGAAGCAGAAAGTTGAAGGAGAAGACTACGTCGAACAGGTGATCCGGCTTTGGGCGTGCCGCCAGGGTGCCGTAGATCGAGTAGAAACTCCAGAAACCAAGTGTCGAGCCCACTATCGCACCGGTAAAGCGCAGACTATCAATGTAGCACGGGCACGGGTCATGAGGGGTGGCGTGGGCCATGGAGAGCAGGTGCAGGGTGACGTACACCAGTACATACGCCCACCACGGCGTGTCTGTACGCTCTAGGATGTAGGCCTCCCATCGATCGAGGAAGGCGATGTGAAAGACGATAGTAAGAAAGGCCACCATGTAGCCACCGATCACGTCACCGATCCAGTGCATGCCCAGATAGATGCGCGAGAAGCTGACGTTCGCAAAGTAGTAGACAGCTGCCAGACAGCACAGAAAAGCGTGATTAGGGAAGACGTATACCAGCTCACAGTACAGAAAGAAGGAGAAGACGCCACTATGACAAGAGTGGGTGCTTGGGAATCCGTACTCCTTGTCGTGAGTGTCGCGCTTGCCGTGCAGCTGAAGCGGTGGGCATGGCGGACGTGGGCAGCAGAAAAAGTCTTTCATGGTCCCAGTCACGTACTGTCCCACGCATAGCAGTGAGGAAATTTTCACGCCACTCAACGGCGTGCCAAGCCAAATCATCGTCGGAATGAGCAGCGTGTAGAACTCGGCCTCGCCAGTGAGGCTCCACAACTGAAAGTACCGCACAAGCAGCGGCTGCAGCAGATCGCACATATGCTGAATCTTCTCGATCCACCGCACCTGCTGCTCGTTACAGTAGCAGGAGATGTACCACTCGCGAAACGCAACCGGTCGCAGTGGGTGGCGCCACTGCACGAGGCTCTCGCGCACCGTTCCCAACGCCACCGGCACCGCGTTTGAAACTGCGGTTGGAGGCATGGCGGTCGTGGAAATCGTCACTGCGGACTTGACAGTGTGGCCTCCTTGGGAAGCTTCCTTTTCAAGGCTTTCTGAGCTTACCGTGAGAACAGGCAGTTTGTTCTCCTCTCTACCGAGGACTTCCGCTACGATGCTCAGCGGCTTTGGGCTCGTCTCTCCACTAGCAGTGCCTTTGCCGGTTGGGTCGCCGCCGCCGCGTGGAGAAGGTCCAGCACCGCTGCTCCTGCTGTGACACGCACCACTGGCGGTGCCACCATTGTTAATGTTATTTCTGCCACCGCCAGTGTGTGCGACGGTGGCAGAAACGCCTTCGTGAGCTGTGCTCCCGCGCATCGATGCCGTCTTAGGTAACGGCGGCGATGTCACCGGCGTGAAGTCCGGAGCAGAGGCAGGGGGAGCGAAGTGGGTGCTGGGCACCGATGTCGTGACAAACATTTCCTGTGTGGTTACTGGCGCAGCCGAGATAACACCAGCGCCAACGGGCATTCGCGCAGGTACTCGTACGGGGAACGCGAGGGAGAGTGGTAAAAAAGGGGGAGAGGGTGGAGAACAAAGGCAGGAGGAGACAAAGTGCG
>NC_009324.2:918541-933890 GCF_000002845.2 Leishmania braziliensis MHOM/BR/75/M2904
CCGGCCTTGTGGGGGCGGCTGCACGGCGACGTGCGGAGCGTTGGTGGGTGGGCAGCGCTTGGGGCGGAGGGCGGCCGTGCGCAGATGGCTGTGTCGGCGCATCGGTGTACCGCGTATGTGGTGTGCTGCTTCGCACGACGCGATGGGTCTGTGGGACAGGCACGGGTGGAGCGGAGTTCGACTCTCGCTGTGTGGCCGTGAATGGACACGCTGGAAAAAGAAAAGTAAACGTTACTCTCATTCGATGCGTGCCTGTCATGTGCGCTGGAGTGGGTCGACCCACTACGGGCCAGTGTCTCTCTGTGTTAGTGTGTTTTGCTCTCTTTTTTCTTATGGTTCTTCATTTGATCTCGCTCATCACACCTCAGCATCTTCATCTCTGTAAACGAGTGACAAGGAATGGAAGTGGTGGCATGCCTTGTTGATGTGCGCGCGTGTGTTGGGTAGCTCAGCGGGGGATTGCTGTATCGATTCTGATCTTTTTGTTTGTGCGCTTTGGCTCATATATATTTGGTCTCGCTGTTCATCATCAAATGTCTGTCGCAACGGCGCTCATACTGAGCTGAAATGGGCGTGGAAACGCGTGTACGCGCGGGTCAACCACTCGTTGCTGAGGTTGTCTGTTTTGTTTATTAGCCACGGAAGCTGCGAAGCTTGCCTCCGAGGAGAGCGAGCAACAACAAGAACCCCCAGCAGATTTTCTCCAAGAACGAGAGAAGGCAAGCAAGGGGAGGGGGGGGTATAAACGACAGCTGTGAAACAGAAGACACCCACAAGCACCTCTACACACACGCACAGAGGGGGAAAGAAAGGGGCAATCAAACAAAAAAAAAAAGAGAGACAAAGAGCGGCGGTGCAGAAGCCGCAAGAGAAGGCGTGTGTGAGCGAAAAATCGATGAGGGTAGAGCAGCCCACAGCGCGCGTTGATAAGCCTGTGAAGCTATCTGCTTCTTGTGCGCACCAAACCAAAATCACTGAACTCGTAGTAATCAGCCTGAGAAAGCGCCGAAAGCTAACCGAGATGGAGAGAACGCTATTCTGTCTAGAGAGGGAGGGGCAGAGGTGAATCCAGAAGAAGCTCACATCAACGCGATACTCTGGCAGTACGTAAGCCCCACCCTTGTCACCAAAGAACGTCCGGTAAAAATACAGATGAAATGTGCGTGAAAACGCCGGTTCAGCCGAAAGAGAGGATAAAAAGACTACCGTTGCACTTCTTCTCTGTCAGTGAGCAAGTGAGTGAAGAAAAGGGAGTGTAGGTCTAGAGGAGGAAGTGTTATCTCGCACAAGGCCGCCGTCCTCAAGGGCACTCGCACGCCGGCGAACCCAATCGTATCCGCCTCAGCACGATGGGTAACGGCGAAAGCGCGTAGGGCTGAGTCAGCTATGCAAGAGAGGACGAAAGAAGGGGAGGGAAGGTGATGAAGGAAACGAAATAAAAGGCACGTCGCCAATCACACAACGAAAGCAAACAGCAGTGCAGGAAAAAAAAAGGGGAGGGGCTGAAAACGATGACCGGGAAGGGAGCAAAAAAAAAAAAACACCGAACAACAACAACAAAGTGACGGACAAACAAGACGACGACGACAACGACAGGGGGGCGGGGGAGAGGGCGAACGAAGACGCACGTGCGCGGAGACACACGAGCGAAACTCGATTAGGTTGTGTTTCCAAACCGATACGGTGGTAATGGTAGGTTCTAAACCGCACTTAATGCAGTATGTCTATCTGGGCCTACGTGAAAGAGCAGAGATATATGCACATGCCTGTGATGAACGTGCATCAAGGCCACACAGACGTGCACAGAGGAAAGGGAAGGCCGGGAGGAGGGGCGGCTAGGCGAGTTCGGTGTGTTGACAGACTTGAGACACGTGAAGTCATATGAAGTACTCATAAAACGGCCAAAGACAACGAGCGTCAACGGGAGGCAAAAAAAAAAAAGAAACACGAAAAGGAGAGGAGGAGGGAAGAGATGTGTCGTGATGGAAAGGCGCTGCTGGCCCAATTTCTCCATGCGCCTCTGTTGCACCACGGGCGACAATAACGCATGGCACATGGTGTTCCTCCTTCGCATGATAAATGTCTCGTTAGCGCGATTCCTTCAACGAAGGAAAGGAAAGGCAGAAACGAATGATGGAACACCCCCCTAGAGGTGCCGATGCCGCTGCACGCCGAGTCGCCTGAATGAAGTCGTCCAGATGGTTGACCAAGAACCGAAACTGGAAGGGAGTGTCGACGACACTGCTGACCTATGCACGCTTGCTGTCTTGTATGTATGATTGAGTGCTTTGCACATTAAAAACTGCGAAGAAGTACGAACAGCAGAAGAAAGCGGCAAGCACAAGTCGCCCCGAGAGGCAGCCTGCAGAAACGACACCCCAAGCGATCAAAAAGAGCCGTACCGCGACACTCGCTCAGTACACTCGGGAAGCATGAAAAGGCACATTAGCGCCTGAGTGTACAGACGTGCAGAGCACATCCGAAAAAAGGAAAAGAAGACACACACACGCACACGCACACGCGCGCGCCAGTTGATTCCGGGGTATTATCTGAGCAAGGCAGCGGGGCAGGACATAAGGCACCACACACAACGGAGTGAAGAGTACTGCAGCGAGAGAGAGCGCGAGGGCACAGCAAGTCAGATAAAAAGTTACAAAAAGAAGCTCTCATCACCGCATCTCTCACACAGCGCCGCCTGACGCTCGCCGGCCACTCCCTCGCCTCCCCTCCTCTGATCACCTCCAGGCTATCCATTTTCCTCTTTTGGTCGTTCATGCCTCAGTCACCATATGTCGTCCCACGCGTCCACGTCCACACTGAGCGTCGACTTGATCTACTGTTGCCGTTTCCCTGAGTCTCGGCGGAGCGCAGCAACGGTAAGTCTACGGAGGCAACAAGGCGGTCACGGTCGTTAGTGTACGTGGGCGCCAACGCAGCGGTGACATTGGCGCACTGTGGCACAGTGCAGGTAGAAGCCCCCTTATCGCCGCCTGCTCTTGCTGCTTTCGGAGGTGATGACTGGGTGATTTTCGCAGCTTCGGAAGAACGCTGCCGCTTTGCCCCAAGGGCTGCGGCCTCAGCAACGAGCGTCGCAGAGCGCGAGGCAAGTCGGACGGTGAAGTGGCCGCTGGGCCTTTGCGTGCGTGGGCATGATCCACTCCTCAGGCAGGCATGCGCGGGATGATTGCTGCAATCAGTCGCTATATTAGCAGACGGCAGCACCACTGCTGCGTTGTTGGCAGTAGATGGTGATCCCTCCACTGGGTGCGCTTGGCTCGTTCCGCGGTTCACGTTGGCGGCGGGCACTGTCGTCACTCGCTCGAAGCAACTCGCCGGCGCAAAACCGATGCGTTTCTTTTCATGGGGGCTTCTTTGGCCATCAGCAGCGCTACCCACATTCCCCTCCATCACGTGTGCTGATGATGGACGGTGGGGGTTTGTGGTAGTGATACGTGCAGCCATCAAGGTGGCCACCACTGTTGCGGTCGACCATTGCACGGCGGAAGGGCGGCGGTCAGAAGGCTTCTCCCTTGAACGTTCCTCCGTCGTTAGTGTCACTGTAGATGGAACGTTGAGTGGAGCGAGCACCGCTGTTGCGCCAACCTCGATACACCGCGTCAGTTTTTTGCTCAGCGAGAGGAGCAGCTGATGCACAGCCGCAGCCGGCAGGAACGACGCCTCGCGGCCTGCCTCAACTGCCGCAGTAGTGAAGGTCCCTGAGCACGACCCATCTGTAGCGGTGGAAAGAATTGTGCCTTTGCTTGGCAAAAGGAATAAGTCGAACCGCCCACGATCAGTTGGCCCTTTCCCAACCGAGAGGACGTAGTCGTGGCACTTTTGCACAAATGCCCGCCTCTCAAAGCACAGCTCCTGCGCCGCATCCGCACTGGCGCGTGCAACTCCTCTCGCGTGCGCCTCCGCAAGTCGGCGCTCGACACAACCTTGCGTGAGCTTCGCGGCGAGCTCCTCTTGCCTCGCCTGCTCTTCGGCAATGAGTTCCTGCTGACGCTGCAGCTCCTGCCGTAGCGCCTCGGTGCGTCGTTGCACCGTGCGGAGGTCGACGTGCGTCAGTTGCTGCTCCTTCTGCAGAGCACAAACGAGTTCGTACAGCTCCTCCGCAGAGCTGGGTTGGTGAGACATGCTTAGCGGTCCTGGTAGAAAGCAGCATTACAAGGAGAGTCGTGTTGACGGATTCAAGTTTTCAGAGATGGGAGTATAACGTAAGTAAAGGTGGTAAAAAAAAAAAAAAGAAAGAGCAGAGAGGACGAAGACACGAGTGATCTCTGTTTTGCCAATGCACGCTGCAGCTGTTTGACACAAGGGCAATGGAGACACTCTGCTTCCAGTGTACTGGCAATAACCACCACTGAGAGAGAGAGAGAGAGAGAGAGAGTACTTCCAGCAGCGAGAAAGAGACGCTGCAGCTACGCAGTCGCACGATGCTGTCCAAGAGGACCCGTCGAGGGGGAAGGAGGGGAGGGGCGAAGGCATAGATGGAATACGCCGAGGCGTGCAATCGACCAATCAATGCGCCTTTCCGTGTTTTTCGTGTGTGCGTGTGTGTGCAGCATCACGAGGAGCGAAAAGAAAGGAGAGATGAAAATCAAAGGTGCTCTAAGCGAACAAGGGAAGAAGAACAAAATGGGAGGTGCAGTTATTTACTGAGGAAGATGAGCGCCGTAGAGTGCATTGGCGAGGTGAACAGCACACCGCTGGTGTCGCCGACGCACGGCCTCCCCTCTCCAGCTGCACTCCGCTCGCCACAAGTGTATTTGTTGGAAAACAGTGGTAAGAAATCAGGGGGGGGGAACAAAAGGAGGTCGCGGAAGAGCAGCACCTCGACTCTCGACAGAAAATACTGCGGGCTTCTTTGCCATGTGCCGGTCTGCCTGTCTGTACGTCTCAGTGCACAGAACGTATGGTGAGGATAGTGTGCATTCTACTCCTTCTTGTTTCGTACTTCAGTGAATGGTGTGACACAGCTTCGCACTACAAGAGAGGGTAACCACACACCCATTTTCGAACGACGAGGATGAAGGAGGGAGCTGCCCGTTGCCTCCCTAGAGCATCTCGTTCCCTTCCGCGGTCTCTATGTGAGGCACGAAGCCCCCTCCAGCAGCGCCAAGGCCGCCTCCTGACACCACACAACCTCGCGACACAAATCCGCCATCTTGTGCGGAGCATCAGTAGCGTACTCCCACTCTGCTGGAAGGCTGTCAGGTGTCACAGCAGCGGATGACGCGGAGCCCTCGCCGCTGCCGTGTTGGGGATTCCCACTCGTAAGCTGTGCCTCAGCTGAGCTAGAGAGCGCATGGCGCTGCAGCGCCTTCATCACTATGCTCTGACGTATTCCCGTAATGTCGCCGCAGATGCTCACAATCGCCTCCACATGGCACAATACCTCGGTAGCACGCTCTTGCTTCGACTTCGCGCTTCGAGCGTTAGTGGCGTGAGCCTGTGGTGGGTAGGCGGATGGTTGTAGATGCGGTGAAGTGGAGGACGATGCATCCTGAATGACAGGTGAAATTGTGGAAAGCTTTGCCGTTACCAATAAAGGCGCCGCCCTGCGGCGGTGGAGACGTTGCGGATACGCGTAATGAAGCGAGGTAACCAGCTGCGCGTCTTCGTCGACGCTGGGTGGAACGGACCTATGAACTCCATGGAAACCATCGGCGGCGGCAGCTGAGTCTGAGTCGCTCGTCTCTGTGTCCGAACCACTGAGCTCTCCGTCCCCCAACGACTCATCAGGTGCAGCCTGTAGAAGTGTCCACACGGGAACCACGGATACCTGCGTCTCTAGCGAGGCGTCCCTTGAAGAGGTCTCGTTCGGCCGCTGGTCGGCGTCTTCGGGGGAGGCCTCACAGCCTTCATAGTTCCCATTGTCCTCGTCTAGAGTGCACCCTGCGAGTGACACACCATGCGCGTTGAGCTGCAGCAGCAGCGATGGGTCCTCAAAGAAGGTTAGTCGACCGCCAGATCGATCTGGAGCGCCATGCGCGTCTGCCCATTCCTCCGGTATGACAGCGTGAGTACAAGGCGACTGCTGCAAGCGAAATCGTGAAAACGATATGCCGAACCGCGCTGGTAGTGCCAGCTGCTGCGCGACAGCGTTCTTCCTCTTGTGTGGTCGTGACCCTGACACCTTAGCAGATCCAGCGCATCGGTGCTTTGCTGCTGCTGCCACTGCCGGCCGCTGTAGAAAGAAGAACGAGTGCAGCCCCAGCTCATAGCTTGACCGCAGCGTGCCTAGCTCATTACGGGTGACGAGGGCAGAGACGTAGCATAGCATCTCCTCAAGCGGCATGGCCAGCAGAAAAGCGGTGTATGGATTGCTGCTCTGTAGCATACTCGTATTTGCCACCGGTACCAGCGACGACAGATGCCCTCCTTTCCTCGACTGATTTAAGTAAGCCGCGGATTGCTGCTGCGCGGCGGTGATGTACCGTTGCCTCGAGGAGGCGACACCTCTGTTTGGATCATTGGGAGGCAGCGGAAGGCACGAGAAGATCTTGTGAAGTGCACTTGACACGCCACTCGGACCCCGTACAGCTTTGTCAGTCCTATTCCTGGAGGTGCTCTCCTCTACCGTAGTGCTCATGTTCGCTTGATGTGGTGTCGATGCCGCGCCGGTAACGAAACTCGGTGCATTATCCACCGTGGCACCGGCGCCCGGTCCACTCGACAGCCTCGACTGGGAGGCCTCTCGCAAAACCAACTGGTGCAGGTGTTGCGCGACGCCCACCAGCCCACCAGCTGCCGAGTCGGCTGACTCGCCTGACGACGTCGTCTTCGACGTGTCCAGTGCATCCTCAAGTGCTGTCACGGCAAAAAGAGAATCGTGGAAAGTTGGTGTGTAAGGAGCAGTGCTGTGCGTACAGGCAAACACAAGCGCGGGCGCGAGCGATGCAGTCGTCATTGCCGAAGGCGCTTTGGCTTGAGAACGGGCTTTTGCCACGGTGGACTCGAGAAGCGACAGCACTGATAGAATGGATGCCGTTGGTGGCACAGATGACGAGAATGGTGCACGCGGAAAGGCTAGACAAAAAGCCAAGGCGTCGCCAACAGTGATGAGAAGCACGTCCATCACCACCGCACCGGCTGACATGCCGGCGGCCTCACCCACGCGCATTGGCCAGGATGTCCAGCTGAGCGCATCGGCGGCTGGCGTACTTGCATGAGACCTGACAGAAGAGCGAGGCGCCGCGTAGCGAGCCAAACGGTCGATCGCAGCAGCCGAGAGCAAAACCTGCTCCTCGTGGCTGAGCAACATCGAGAACCTTGCAGAGGCAAAGAGCAGGCCAGATGGCGAGTAAACAGCCACAAGAGGCGTCATGCCTGTTTGCAACATTGATGGTGCGGCACCGTCCGCCTCAGTGGCCGTCCCCTCGGCGCCATGCGAGTCTTTATCAGCCCAAAGGTCATACAAGATGAGGCGCGTCAGATCTGTGGCCTGGCGCGCGCTCATCAGCCTCTCGCTCCCTGCGAGCAAGCGCGCAATTGCCCACACCAACACCCTGCCACTCTCCTCAGCTGTGCGTGCCACAGCGGCCCAGCTGGAGCTCTTTGCGAGAAGCCTACCACTCTGTCGTCGCAAGTGCGAAACACAGTGCAGCAGCACCGCACAGCAGCAGCATCGCGTGGACATGCAAGAGGCGCAGTCGCTCTTGGGAGCCCCTCCCGTCCGTACAGGGCCGATGCGCACGCGCCTTAGACCTTCAAGAAGAACGGCGTAAAGCGATCGTGCAGCACCATCGGTAGCGATAGAAGCACCTCCTGTACAAGTGCCTAGCGCTGTTTGAGGGTTGGCCCCACCAGTGAAGGGTACGGGTTTGGCTGCCCTCCGCTGACACTTCACTACTCGCGCGGAGAACTCAAGGTGAATCCCTAGCACGCTCAGTGGCACAACACCTTGCGGTAGAAAGAACAGTAATGAGCGACGGCGCAACGCAGCGGCGTAGCTCAGGGGAGAGCGGGTCACTAGTGAGGGGGACTTTGGTAATTCGGAGAATGCGCTTGATGGATGCGCAGGCAGCGCATTGGTAAGAGTGGATACCACCTGTGGTGGTGCGCGTGCTGCATGGTTCGACAGTGTTATGGCCGCCATATTCGAAGGGGGCGGCTGCAGGGACAGCCTTTCTGCATCCCGGGCTGCATCCCCGACGGCGGAGCAGTCCTGACTAAGCCTGACCAAGAACTGCTGATTCGATGAGGCGCTGACACTGCAGGAGGTGTCCTGCAGAGTGCTGCCCGCCCCTCGCGTGCGCGCGAGCCACAGCTCAGGTGGCACACGTCGCCCACCATCATCCTCATGCACGATAGCGGCTTCAACCCTCGCCACTGCCGTCAGCGGCGGCGGTGCGCGGGTACAGAGTGCGTCCAATAGCACCTGCACGCCACCTCCGTTTGTGCTGATAAGCACGGCAAATACACGATCGAGCAGGAGTCGCAGTGACGGTGACTCCACCAGCTCTGTGTCTCCCTCGTCACCGACGGCGACCGTCGTGAGACCAAGATGGTCGCCCAAGTCGCGTTGATCAACCATGATGCACGAGTTCACGCTCTCATCCGTGCCAAGAATGCCACATAAGTCGTTGTTGCCCCAGCTAGAGACGGTAGGGGCATTGTTGCTCAGTGTGGTGAAGGTATGTAGCTGCCGAAGAGAAAATGGGGCCTGAAAGAGCCTCGCCATTCCATCGAGCTTTGGAATAGACCGCCCGTGAGAGGGAGCTGCGTAGCTATGTCCATCACTGCACTTGACACGAACCCATGACATGGTGATGCTACCAAGCTCTTCCGCACTCCCACTTTGTGACTCCTCACAATGCACCTTGAAAGCCGCTACGTGGTGTGTAGGTGCTCGTGAATGCCTCTGTATACGTCGCTCTGTCTGTAGGTCTGTGCGTCTATGCGTATCACCTACGCGTGTCCTGATGAGCCGTGGTTCGAAACGAGAGAAAGAGACGAAAGCAAGAGAGGATTAAAACACACAAAAAAAAACTGAAGAAATGAGCCCTAGCACGCCACTGAGTCGATGGGTAGCTCTGTGTGTGGATGTGGGTGTGGGTGTGTATGTATTTACGTCTATGCGAGTATGTCGTGAGTACGTACTGAGCGTACAAACGAACACCAGAGGGAAAAAAAGGGCGATAGTGTTAGCAGCAGGTGCACCTTTGCTTGGGAAGCTGGGGGAAGGGGGTCGGTTAGGCTGAGATGCGGTGACGGCGCACAGTAGCGCGCGCGTTTCCTTGGTCTTCCAGCGAGGAAAAGCGAGAACAAAAAAGAAAGATGTTGCACGCTTGCGATGTTAAAGTGGAGAGGAGAGGGAGGTACAAGATGGAAGGAGTAAAGGAGCAACAGTCGCGAGACAGTCTCTGATGTTGCGCATCGAGATAGACACAGGACATATTCAAAACGAACTCGGCCTACTGACGCAAGGGAGGAAGGTGGTTTCTGTACCGCAGCAGAAGTGTGTAGAGAACAGCAAATCGCAGAGACTCACATGTGCTCGACTACCGCGCTTCTGATCTGTCAATCGGCATGGAAAGCACGCGAGTCACGCTTGATCCTTCACCCGGGATACAACTACTCGCAGCGCTCCCACACTCTGCACCACGTTTAAGTTCGCCAGCCTTGGAAAGAGGAAAAAAGTGCTGTTGTGGCGGCGCTGGAGGTGCCTGTGTCACCGGCTACAAAAGAGGCCATTTGAGACAAGCACGCGCCTTCACGACTCAGGCACACACACACACACACACACACACACGTGCACAGACGTCGGAAGGGGGCCCTCAGCGTTGACTGTGTATCTTCTTCGGTTGTGGGCTCCCTTTTTCTTGCCTGTTTAGTGAGGGAAGAAAAAAGGACCACACATCTGCATACACGCCCCTCTCAAAGCACCGCCTCCCTCCTGCCCCTCTCCTGCAGAGCGCAGGTTCACATTAAAATCCAACGAGCTCAGCCAAACGACCATGGCAGACCGAGGAAGACAAGGTGGGGGAGAGAGGAGATGCAGCGCACGCATAGGGTGTGCACGAAACATTGTTTTTCTTCGTTTTAAACCGCCCTTCTGTGCAGATGCCATCCATCATCGTGCACTTGTGCTTCTTCTGGCATTGTTTGTTGGAGCCGATGACCGCACTCTGCGCACACCGACTCTCACCATAGAGAGAGAGAGATGTTCTCGCTCCTCGCTCTGCTTCTCTTGTCTACTTCCCTAGTAGAGGTACGGGATAAGCCGGTACTTGACGATGCGGCAGAACGCGTTCCAGTCTTCCCTACCGTACTTCTCCCGCATCTGTTTTTCATCACGCAGCTGGCGGTGCATGAGAAGGAAACCAAAGTAAATGGGATGGAAGTATGGCAGCAGCTCCGCGGTGCCGCTGAACGCCGCCCAGCCGAGCGCCATCAGCCAGTCACCGACGTAGTTTGGGTGCCGGCACATGCCCCAGTACCCGGAGATGATGAGAGACTTACCCTTGGAGGTCTTCATGACGTGCAGGTGCTGAACACACGGGTCTTTCGGGTTGCTGCGGAAGCGGTCCTTTTCCGTGTTGGCGCCACGAAAGATTACGTAGCCGGCAACAGAAAGGGAGGCGCAGAGGCACAGATGCAAGGGCGAGAGGTGCGCGGGGTGGTGAACGAGGTACTTTGTCTGCAGCGTGTACGTGAACGGTAACCACGCAAGGTCACCAAAGCACAGCATGAACCCAAAGCCATCCGTCACAATGTCCATCATGGTGAGATTTCCCGCCTCCAGCAGCAGGCCGTCCAGCACGTAGAAGGATTCGAAGAGTGCGGTAAGCACGATGCTTGGCGTCACGGTGCCCAGCTCGACCGACTTGCAGACAAATGCCCAGTTCATAATGCTCCAGCCAATGAGACCAGGACGCAGCTCACACATCAGCTTCCAGTCCAGCGGACCGGTGCGCGGGTTCAGCTCGCGGCCGATCCAAAAGTCGTACAGGGCGTTCCCGCTGTTGCCACCAAGAGCTGTGAGTACGTTGCGACGGCGGAACGATGCCGCGTACAGCACGACCGACATAGCAAAGGAGATGAAAATGGCACCGATCATGAGGGGGTGGAAGAGGTCGGCCACAACGGCCATGTTCACGATAGAGGTGTAGTGTAAGCCAAGAAGCACCACGTGAGAGATGACGAAGGCGTGGATGGCGTTCATGCGGTAGGCAAGTCGCTCGCCGTTGCGGAGCTCGCCACCGTGGACGAGCCTGCCAATAGGGAGGATAGAAAATACAGCGTGGGCAGCGAGCCACACAAGCTCAATGCCGATCGCCTTCGGTACCATCGGCCACGCACCATGCACCAACTCCGTCATCAGTGCAGGCAGCCGCATTGCCTGCGTGATGCCGCACTGCTCCCCAGCGCAGAGGCTGTTCAGCGCCATAACCAATGTGGGGAGGAAGAGAACCATGAAGAAGCCACCAACCGGGCCGCCCCACTCGTAGGTGGTCGTGCGGGGCTGCAGAGGATTCCCCACTGACTTGGAAGCGGCACCGCTCCCTTTCGCCATGGCGACACAAAGAAGAAGATAGGAAATGACGCGCTAAATCAAACAGGTGGGGAAGAGGGGAAGAGGGGTGCCCAAGTTATACAGGGCGCGGATTCCTGAGGGCAATGAACAACATCAATATAGCTACAACCGTGGAGTGCCCAGCTACCAGAACGCAGAAAGCGCTTTTTTAGTGGATGTACGCGGAAAGTACGAGGAACAGCGAAAAAAGCAGCACAATGCTCCGCACGGCTCACCCACTGCTGTGCTTTCACCTTGAACGGTATGTCTCGCAAACAACAACACACAAAATCACCGGCAAGAGAGTGCTGTAGAGTCAACAGAGCAACAGCATCAAGGAACGCGTGCTCTCACGCCACCGCCACTCCACAGCAGCTGGATGTGAAGCGAGGGAGAGAGGTGAGGCAACGCACGCAGCGAGAGAGAGAGTGAGAGTGAGAGAGAAAGAGAGCGGAAGCAGTCAGACAGAGGTAGAATGAAAATGTTCTCGGGATGACCCCCCCGTCCTTCTTAGCTTGAAGAATAAAGAGATGCACACGCGGCGCATAGGCCGATGGAGGACACAAATCGGGAAAAAAGGGGGGTGAGGGGGGAGGGAGAGAGAGACCGAGAGACCGAGAGCGGGCGAGCGAAAGGGGAGAAGAAGCGGAAGATGTATTTTAGCGGCGCTCGCTTGGAATCCAAGGTGAGTCCCCCAGAGAAGGGGACTTCGGAGACGTGCCCGCCCCCTTTTTGTCTGTCTCCGTACGCATGCCAGACCGTTTTTTTGAAGCTTCGCCACGAGGTGGAAAGAAAGGGAGGCCTGCGGTCATTGCTTGCCGCATACTTTCGAGTGGCTCAGTGCGCCCTGTCGGCACCTTCACGTGCCTCGAAAGCACGCAGCAGACACACACACAGACACACACACACACACACACCTTCCTTGTTGGAGAACATGAAAAGGTGTAGCTATCGTCTTGTATACACAGCGGCATCAGCACTTGACCGACGCATGTGTCGTAGTCCTTTTTCTTTTCGTTTACACGTAGTGGAGAATAGCCTCCATTGAAAACCAGAATCACGATAACACTCCTCTCCCATTTGCCCTCACCGCCCCTTCACACGCTGACCTGCGGATCGGACACCACCAGCGCCAGGCCTATGACAATCAGCAGCGCCCCGACACCCCACATCAGCGTCACCTCCTCTGAAAAGAGCACAAGCCCAGTCACAGCGCTGACGACAAAGTTCGTTCCGGTATTCAAGATCTGGCAAACTGGTGTCGGACCTTGAGAAAGCGCCTTCAAGTAGAAGCGCCACATGGACGCTGTCAGAACGGCGTTCATTAGGAAAAGGAAGATACGCAGCAGCCATGGAACGACGGCCTGTACCATCTCCATGGTGGCCAGATCGAGCTGTAGGTAGAGGCCACCGCTCCGCACCAACAACGGAACGCGCGCGGACTCCACGGCAAGCTTCCCGACCACACCTGAGAGCGCGCCACAAGCACCGGCAACAGACGCGTTCACAAGGAACATCGGCGCCGCCCGGTGAGCCACCACAGCGCGGGAGGGCACCGACGCTCCTGCCGACGGTCGGTGGTGCAGTGATGACGACGAGAGCACAGGTAAGGCGCGGTCAGAGACGCGTCCCGCGTCGTCCTGCACGGATGAGCCCGCCTGTACCTCAGGAACGCGCGAGCGGTCCTCTGAAGCGGACGCGTGTGCCGCCCCTGTGTAACCCTGACCTATGTGCATTAGTTGTTCCTACCTGTCTGAGCGGTTCAGTGATAGTGCTGATGGCTACGTTCAGAGATGACACTGACAGAGCTAGGAAAAAAAAGAGTAAACCAACACACTGCTGAATGAGGGAGCACCAGTACAGACAGGAAGAAAACGAGAGAACTGCACGACCCCTGATGGGACACTGGCGGCGGAGGTGATGGCAAACGTGTGATAGGATAGAAGGAGTACAAGAAGCTGAGCGGGGAAGGAAGAGTGACAGCGTAGGAGAAGGGCCGGGAGTGCCATTAATAACGCGCGGCTCAGCTGTGAGACGGCGCACTGACATAAAGGCCAGAAATGCCGGTATTCGTCGGTGAAGTGGTACACACAGCAGACACAACACGTAATGCACGTCTTATCACGATGTTGGTGTGGCCTCTGTCTTCTATTTTAATGACAAAACGTAAGTGAGATCGGCCAGTGCCTCCGGTGACTGAAGAAGAGACTCACATATGGAGGCTGCAAACACACACACACACATACACACACATGGACCACGCGTACATTCATACGTCAGCATATTCGTCACCCATGCTGACCTACTCGCGCGCGCCTACTGTACAGGCAAGAAGACTGCCTCACAAGAAGAGTACCGGAGAAGAAAAGAGGGAGGAGGGACTGAAAGAGGCGCACGTGTGTGTGTGTGTGTTTGTGTGATGAGAAAAGCGCAAAAAAATACACCCACACCTACACACAGTAAAAGGGAAAAAACGAGGTGAGGAGAGTGAGCACAGCATGCACAGCAGCAACAACAAAACACGCACACCAGAAAGTACACGACTCCGATAAAGGAAAGGGAGGGGGGGGTGAAGAGAGAAAGAGAGGAGTAGACGTAACAGCCAGCACAGAGACACATGTGCTCAACTGACACACGCATGCGCAGGGAAAGAGGGGTGCGATGATTCACCTGTGTGTGATCCTCTGCTCGCTTCGCTCTTTTCTTCTTCCATTCCCGCGCGCCTTTCGACCAAAAAAAAAAAAGAGAGAAAATAAAGCCCGCCTCACGTAGCCCATACGCATGTCTAATGTACACGCACGCACACAACCACAACTGCGCACAGTCAAAGGCAAAAGAAGAAGCCTTGACACGAGCATGGAAGAGAACTAGACAAGCGCTAAGGGTGAACGGGCATTTTGTTGGCCCATTTTCAATCGCTCCTTCGGTCCATCTTCACTTTAGCACTGTTACGTACCACCCAACAGTGCCTACCCACACAGCACGGAGAGGGAGAGAGAGAGAGCCAGCGAGGAAAGAAAAACAAAATATGTACAAGACGCCAACGGCGCCCCAATTCCCTCACATGCCCTGCTCGTGGGAATACAGACAAGAAAAGAGTATGTGGAGTAAACAGGCAAGCGCATAGGCACACAAACACGCACGCATGGGGTGGCGGCAAGTCGGGCACAGAAAGAGGGAGGCAGTGGGAGGAGGACTGGCCTGTAGTTCTCTTCAGCTGCCTCTCTGGTGTTCCCCTCCATCGCCTACATGGGTGTAGAAAGGCCCAAAAAGCACAACCAGCACACATCGACACCCAAAACCTTTAACTCTATCTAGTCGAAGCACACGCACACGTGTGGGGGGGGCATAGGTAAGTAGAAAGGGGAGGCGACGTCAAATCAGTGTAAAGCAAAGAGAAGTAAGGAGGAGGAGGCGGGGGGGGGGGGGGGGTAAAGAGAGAAACCAACCAACCAACCAAGAAGAAAGACACACAACAACAAAAGTAAAACCGCTGGCGCCTGTGTGGGGCGCGACTGGGTGTACGTGCGGGACGGTAGAGATGCAAAGGAAGATTTAAAGCGAGCACAAATCACTCGGACACACACACACACACACACACACACACACACAGGCACACATGTGGTCGTGCCTTCATAGAGCCGTAAAGGGGGAAAAGAAAGGCGATGTGGACCTCTTCTCCTCCGCTCTCTATACAGGAACTGCGGGGTGCTTGCTGGTAAAGAGGACAAGAGCTGAAAACAGCGGAAAGGGCACTGTGGACGGCATGAAGAAAGCGCAAAAAAAAAGAGCCTGGAGAAGCAGAGAAGATGACTCCGGACGCGG
>NC_009324.2:933990-940080 GCF_000002845.2 Leishmania braziliensis MHOM/BR/75/M2904
CGAGCCACAGAGAAGACCCAACAACAAAAGTAAAACCGCTGGCGCCTGTGTGGGGCGCGACTGGGTGTACGTGCGGGACGGTAGAGATGCAAAGGAAGATTTAAAGCGAGCACAAATCACTCGGACACACACACACACACACACACACACACACACACACACACACACACACACAGGCACACATGTGGTCGTGCCTTCATAGAGCCGTAAAGGGGGAAAAGAAAGGCGATGTGGACCTCTTCTCCTCCGCTCTCTATACAGGAACTGCGGGGTGCTTGCTGGTAAAGAGGACAAGAGCTGAAAACAGCGGAAAGGGCACTGTGGACGGCATGAAGAAAGCGCAAAAAAAAAGAGCCTTGGAGAAGCAGAGAAGATTGACTTCATAGAAAACATCTCGAGGGGAGTGGAAAGGAAAAGAGCATATGCCTCTCCTTCCGTGGCCACCCACCCTCCACACCATGCCCAGCCTCTCCCCGCCCCTCTATTCCGCGGTGTCTGTGCAAACCCCTGAGCAGCTGCGTCATTTGCTTCCACAACTACAGCAGGTGAGGTGGCAGCCGCACCACTACAGCGACAACAAACATGAGGCACAATGGAAAAGAGGAGGCAGAGGGAGGGAGATCGGCCAGCTTCCACTGTCGCACAACGCTGTCGTACCGGGCACAAAAGGAGAAACACGAAACTACATTCATAGAGAGGAAGAGATGAAGGAGACGATCGTAGCGGGGGGAGCGCTAGCGAGCGAGTGGTTTCGCTGAACCAAAAGACGAACTGTAAAGACTCACGTGTCGTTCCGGTGACACATACCTACATCCACAAGTGTAGAGAGAGCCCAAGACAGAGAGCGCCGTCCTCTCTCGGCGTTCGCCCACCGCAGCTACCACCCACTGCGTTCGCCCACAAATCTCTGGCATTTCGTCTAGTGCCTCTGTAGTGTCGCAGCTGCTTCTCTCGGCATTCGCTGACTGTCATTGTCTCGACGCCGCAACATCGATGTGTTTTCCAAGGCGTCCAAGGAGCCCCTTTGCCATGGCGGCGCTCCTGTGTGCCCACTGCTTCACCTTCATCTACACAGGTGCCTTAGAAGCGGTAGACCATCTCCTTCTCGTAGCCCAGGCTGCCGAGAAACCCGGAGACGTCCGCGGCGTTGTTCAGTACCGCACCGGAGGGCTGGTACGCGAGTCCCCCCGACATGGCGCGCAGCACCATCGGCGCTGCACCGACCACCTTTACCATCATCGGGTCGGGCCCGCAGACGAGAAGCAGCGTCGACGGTGACGGCTTCGGCATCGTCGCCTGCAACATGGGCACGTCAATGTAACCCCTGAAGCCGTGAAAGTACTTCCTGCCATCAGGACTCGTGCTGGGCTGCTTCTCGACGTCCACCGTGAGGGGAGTCCCTTTCTTGTACACAGGGTTTGAGATCATGTTCGGATCGTCGAAGCTGTCGACTGTGTAGAAGATTTGCAGGCGATCCTTGTGCTCGCGGGCCTTTTCATCAAGCAAGCCCTTGAGCAGGATCTTATTCTCTGAGCGGTTGGCGAAAAGCATACTAAGCTTCGTTGAATCGCCCTCTGTGTCCAGAGAGGCGTTCATGAACTGGAGAATAGGGCACAAGCCTGTGCCGCCACAGATCATGCCTACATCGGTCCAGCGATTCTTCCTGTACATCAGCTTGTACTGAACGACGCGGAACAGCAACGACTCCCCGACATCCATGGAGAAGAGGTGCTCGGTAAAACGGCCTGGCCGCTGCTTTTTCACGAGAAGGTCAAAATAGCCTTTTGTCCCGTTCGGTGTGATGGGGGTGTAGAAGCGCATGGGCTGATCGACCATGTTCGAGCCCTCCTTGAAGTGGGCCTGGAGCGTGCTGCACGGCACAAGGTCAAAGGTATCGCTCGGATCGTGTAGCAGAAAACGGAAGATGGCCACATCCTCAGCCAAGTTTAGCACCTCGCCCAGCACAAACGGCTTGAACTTGGTAGTGAAGACGTCCGTCTTTCCGGCGCACTCCGCCACCATGCGCTGGGAAGAGGTGTAGGTGTGGAAGGCAGCACCGAGGGCGGCGGCCACGCCAAAGGACAGAAATTTGACCATAAGGACTCGAGAGGAAGAGAGAGAGGGGGGGAGGGGAGGGAAGAGCGATGGTTATCGGGCAAGACACTTCGATGTGTCTCGGAGCGTATGTGTATGTATGCGCTTGCTTTCGTGCTCTCATGCGTATCGGCTGGGGCGATGGACTCTCTTCCAAGGGAAAGGGGAAAACAAACGAAGGAAAAACAAGAAGCGCAATTCACGGCGGTGGTGGTTGAGGAAGGGGGGGCAGACACCGCACGGGATAGAAAAGGTGGAGGGAAAAAGAGGGGCTGCGGTGGTTTGCTTGTCCTCCTGATGCGTGCGTCGTGTAGGACAAGGCAGTCGAAGCAAAAGAAGCGATTTAAAAGGGAGCGTCCAAAACGAGAGAGCAAGGAGGACCGTGCAGCGAGTGGAGATGGGGAGGGGGGGGGCACAAAGTAGGAAAAGATAGCTATCACGGAGAAGAGTGGGGCGCAGTCTGCTAGAGCCACGAATCTCGAGGAGAAGCGCACAAAACAGAGAAAAAGAGTCAAGAGAGAAAGCGGGGAAACGAAAACGAAAAAGAAGCGGAACGCGTGGTGGTGGGGGGGGGGGGGGGGGCGATGATGGGGCGTGCAGGCGGAAGAAGGAGGGGAAAAGTAGATTGGACTGCTTAGTTGCTTTCAAGAGGAGAGCCAAGGTGAAATGAGAGGCGGGAAGTGCGAGGAAGACGGAAAGGTCGAAAATGTTCGTGGAAGAGCCACCCCTCTCCTTCTCTCTCGCGTTTCACTCCTGCTGCGATGCGCACACATTACTGCTGGAGGGGCAGCAACGAACATCAATACAGACATGCGCACCCACGCCCCTTTACCACGTTCGTTGATGATCTCTCAGGAACATACACAAACGCCACCAGTGTGAACCACATTGCTGTTCCATTTTGCTGTGTCTCCGCCTCCTCCCCCCCCCCCCCCGCGGAGGAGGAGTAGGATAATCATTCGTTTTCCTTGTTCATTTTCGTCCGCTGTTGCCTGTTGGAAGACTTGTTCGCTGACGTTACTTGTCTAGACACGTGTGCCAGCAGCGCGTGTAGCGTCTTCTCTTTTGGAGTAGCACACGCACACATACACACACAAAGGAGAGGGAATGCGCACGAAGCGATTCACTGGCCAACCCTACGATCCATCAGTTTCGTTTCGCATCTTCTTTTGTTTTCTGCTCTGCTTGTTTGTTTGTTTTTCCCCTCGCCCCCTTCATCTCACGAGGCGCGCTCGCACCCCAACACAACTGCATGTTGTCGCCACCTAATTTTCCACAGCACAGCACTCTTCATTAGGATTACTCGTGCTACGCCGCTTTACCAAGCAGACGATCAAGCTCCAACTCTAGCGCGGAGGCCAGCGCCGAGCAGCATTGCAGTGCGCACAGCTGCCCGTCGATCAGCCGCATCGTCCCCTCAATCTCGCTCAGACCCAGCAGCTCGTTGCGCGAGTGATTGTGCTGGCGTATAGCACGCCCCACCTTCTCCTCCACGCCCTGAACCTCTTCTAGCAGCGCTATAACGTTGTCGTACGTGACTGCGCGCTGCTGGTCCACACCGCGAGGGTCTGTCGAATGGTGCTGCTGCTGCTGCTCCCATTGCGCGTAGTATGGCTGCACTTTGTCTTCCAGAGATTGCAAGTACTCAGAGAGGACTGCTTGCCGTTGCTTGCACTCCGCCAATGTCGCCTCAGCGCTTTTTGCCGCTGTCAAGGCATCCTTCACGACTGACTGAACCTCGGTCAACTCTCGGCCACGTGCCATGATCTGTCGGTCGCGCGCGACGACGTGGCGGGCAAGGTCGGCGAAGTTCCTCTGATCTAAGGCGACGTCAATATCCAGTTTGCGTAGAACCGCACCGAGGCCCTTTCCGCCAAATTCCTGCGACGGCGAGGCGGCGGCAGCTGCCGCGGTCGACAAGAGCGGCGCCTTCTCAGCCCTTGTCTCCGAGGATGTCGCACCCGCCGCAGTGAACACGGTGCTTCCACCTGTGGCCGCTGCCGGAGGAGACGCCGTTGCTGCGGAAGACGCTGTGGCACCGACGGTCTTTGCTGCATCGGATGACGCTGTTTCAGCGCCTGTGTTGCCGAAGTTGAAACCACAACCAGCGGCGGGTAGGGTCGCAGCAGCAGCAGCACCAGCACCAGCCGAGGTTGGGTTAGCCAACGTCACGCCGAACCCTCCAGTTGCAGGAGCTGCAGCAGGGGCTGGTGCCAGGGACAAGCTCTTACCACCGAAGCTGGCTGGAGCAGCCGCAAGACCGCTCGTGCTGCCGTCACCGAGTGTGGAAGCGGCATTGAGGGCGGCGCCGATGCCGGTGCTAAGCCCAAACCCTCCGCTGGAGGATGTCTTGGCACCGTCAGCAGAAGGCGTCGCTGCAGAAGTTGCACCACCGAATGGCCCGAAGCCCACCGGTGCCTTCGCAGTCGGCGCTGAAGCAGCCGGAGCAACAGCAAAGCCAAAGGCTCCTGAGGCCGGTAACGCACTTGCTGGTGCAGTGGCAGGGGTGGCATCAACGGGAGCAGCGAGGGTGGTGCTCGTAGTTGTGCTGAAGCCGCTGAATGGAGCTGCTGCCGCGCTGGTTGTCGTGCCACCAAAGCCACCCCCTCCAGAGATTGGTGCAGCCAGGGTGCTCGCAGTGGCAAACGGCGTAGAGGCTGCTGGAGCTGCGGTTCCTGGCGCAGCCGCTGAAGCAGCCGCTTCAGAACCGAATCCGCTAGTACCAAACGGTGTCGCTGGGTTCGCTGGGGGCTGCAGAGCTGTTGAGAAGCCGCTAGCCGACGGGCCGGACGGAGATGCCGCATTGCCAGCGCCGAATCCTCCTAAGCCAATAGTCGTCCCAGTCGGTGCCGGAGCCGATGCAGCAGAAGTCGATGCGCCAGCGCTAAAGTTGAACCCCAAAGCCGGGACTGAGGTGGCGGTAGCGCTGAAGCCTCCAGCTCCAGGAGGTGCGGTGGAAGCAACACTTCCTAAATTGCCAAAGCCGAATCCTCCAGCCGGAGTCGACCCGCCACCAAAGCCCAGCGTTGCCGAGCTCGCAAATGCGTTAAACGCCATGATGGGTGAGTGTGTGATTGTATAGTTTGCGACCTCTCTTGTGTGACGTCTCCTTCCTCTTCCTATTTGGTTGTGTTGGATGTATTCCGTCAAGGTCGCATGTAAAAGAAGTGTCTGCACGTTTGTTCGAGCTGTAGCAGCCCCTTGCTCCTCTACACACGTGCGCGTATGTGTGTCGGGCAGACGCACGAGAGTGGGGCAGCACAAAGCACAGAAGAAAAACACAGGAGGAGAAAAGAGTGGAAGAAACATGTGAAGAGGAGTTGGCCCGCCCTCTCCTCCTGTGCAAACGTCGATAGAGAGAGGAACTGACCGGAAGCGAGCAAGCAAGCTGCCAACAGCGCGCCGGAGAAGGCGCTCAACCTAGGTCTTTGATTCTCGAGCTCGCGTCGTGACCAGAGGAAAGGTATCAGCGGATGACTGCACTCGCTTGAGCTTGGCCTACCCAGCACGACACTCTGACGTGGGGGCAGAGGGGGGGAGGAAAAAAAAAAAAAAAAAAAAAAAAAAAAAAAAAAAAAAAAAAAAAGAGAAAAAAAAAAAAAAAAAAAAAAAAAAAAAAAAAAAAAAAAAAAAAAAAAAAAAAAAAAAAAAAAAAAAAAAAAAAAAAAAAAAAAAAAAAAAAAAAAAAAAAAAAAAAAAAAAAAAAAAAAAAAAAAAAAAAAAAAAAAAAAAAAAAAAAAAAAAAAAAAAAAAAAAAAAAAAAAAAAAAAAAAAAAAAAAAAAAAAAAAAAAAAAAAAAAAAAAAAAAAAAAAAAAAAAAAAAAAAAAAAAAAAAAAAAAAAAAAAAAAAAAAAAAAAAAAAAAAAAAAAAAAAAAAAAAAAAAAAAAAAAAAAAAAAAAAAAAAAAAAAAAAAAAAAAAAAAAAAAAAAAAAAAAAAAAAAAAAAAAAAAAAAAAAAAAAAAAAAAAAAAAAAAAAAAAAAAAAAAAAAAACGTC
>NC_009324.2:940180-950269 GCF_000002845.2 Leishmania braziliensis MHOM/BR/75/M2904
GAGAGTCAGCGGGAGCCATTACGATATTCGCAGTTTATGGCGTGGGAGAATGTATGTGTGAACTGCGGCGTGAGGCGTATGAGGAAGTCGTAGCCTGTACGCGGTCCTATAGGGTCTGAGAGGGTTACAGTTATCCACAACTGTGATGGATTTATCATAGCGGCGCGTGGTTTTCCCCAGAGAATGTATCTTATGTAGCTAGCCGATTTGCGGGTGGGAGTACAACCGGCTCACATAGGGAGAGGAGGTCCTTGTTTATTTACAAACCTAAAAATAGAATTGAGGAGGGGGTGTTGTTTCTGTATAAGATTAAGCGCGTCAGGTTGGGAAAGAAATTTGACTGTTTTTTTATTAAAGGAGGCGGTGTGTTGTGAGCTAGAAATCCTCTCTGTATAAAGAACGGTGGGGGTAAACATTTATAGCATAAGAAGGGGGTTGTGTGGGGGATGAATTTTAATCCCCTTGTGGGATTTTTTTTTTTCTAACATTGGACGTAGGATAGTCCACGACTGTTGGTCGTAGGCTAAAGTGGTAAGTGAGTTCTATTGACTGAAGGCTATGAACGATTCTGCCTACGCGGGTGTGAGGAAAGCGCGCGACCTAGGTATAGTGTTCTAGAGCTCGCGTCGTGACCGGAGGAAAGGTTTTAGCGGATGATACCACTTGCTGAGGTTGGGCTTCTTCAGCACGACATTTTAACATGGGTCCAGAGGAGGGGGGGGGGGGGGGGCACTGACGTACCGCTTTGAAAGCATCTCTCTCCTCCAGGATGGAAAAGACAGCCGCACCTGCGCATGGTGAGTCCGTGCGAGCACGCGCCTGTATGCAAGCAAAGAGAAAACGAGAGACAGAAAAGGGGTAGCGAAACACCCCTGCGCTGAGAGACTTTGTGCGCATCCACTACACACAAGTGCGGGTGTGTCATCCACTCCTGAGCCACGGCACAGGCTCCCTACTACTTCACGTCAGCACACTCGAGCACGCACTGCATCTCATTACGGTCGCACACCTTTGCGTAAGACAAAGTAAAAGAGCTTCTGCGCCTGATCGGGCACCCTGCCAGAAAAGCAGCGCTTCACCGCGGACTGAAAAGAGACCTCAGAGATTGGGACATTGCGCTCCATCATTTCTGTGAAGAGCTGTAGAGATACCTGCCACGAGGGTCCGGGAGAGGACGCCTGCTCGAGGGCGTACTGCACGGCATCATGCAGGCGAGCTGTCGGAAAGAAGGTGGCGCGATAGCGCGGCTCGTGGAGGAGTGCGTTCGCGTGGTGTAGTGCGCGGCACCAATCGCCCGCGACGGCTGATAAGTAGGTGATGTGTGCCACCGATTCAGTCTCTAGTCCAACCAGCTCAGCATCCAGATCGCGAAGCTGCCGATCTGCATTGCCCCCTGGGCAGCTTTTCTTGTCTTGAGTGACCACGCTACTCCCTTCCCGCGCCGGCGATTGAAAACACCGGACCTGCTCAAGCACCTGCTGGGCTGCATCGAGGGTGTCCGCATTCTGTACGAGGCAGTTGTACGCGCGTGAGAGGGTGTTTGTGTTGTAATGCTTTGATAGTCTTAACCCCACCGTGGTGCTGTTGCGCCTGTCGAGGTTGACAGCAGCTGTCGACAGAGCGGCACCGGATGCCGCGTAACGATGAATCAGGTCATACGCAGCCCAGCGGGACGCCTGCACAGACCCGAGCAGGCTCACCAGCTGTACAAAGACATCTGGACGGTAGTGCCGACGGTGTTGAGACAGTGTTGCTCTTTTCGGCGCCGCAGCCACAGCAGCCGCGTGACCCTTCAAGGCTGCAGCGATGCTGCTGCCATCCTGCACGACTGCAGGCAAGCGCTCTCCTTCGGCGCCATCGGCCATCGCTGCTTTATGAGCTGTCACGAGCCGCAGCGCGGCCTCCCATTGCTGACCTGCAATGCACAATCGGAGCACATCTTCCGTTGCCGCGGTGTCGGATGAAAGATTGAGAGTGTCGGCAAAGGCTTCTTGGAGGAGCTGCACGTAGCGCAGCCCCACATCCCAGCGGGACCGAAACACTCGACATGTCTGATGCACTGTCACCGCATTGGCTCGTGCAAAGTGGTAGAGCGACACAGGGGACGGTGCACGCTGCTGTGAGTAAGCTGTCACCGATGTATCTTCACCTTGAGACATAAACTTGCTTTCGTCGGAAGTTGGCGCCAGAAACGACTCATCGTCAGCAGCAGCTTCGCCACCTGTGCGGTGCTGCTCACTGCGCACCGCCTTCTCGCCCCGACCCGTGCCTACGACTCCTCTCGCGGCATTCCGCTTCAGGTCTGCGTCTCGAGAACGTGCTCCAGCAGCCACGCTGGCAAGCAGCTTATCGAGTAGCACACATGCATCTTGCCACCCCGCCGTGCCGAATGCGATAAGGCCCAGTGTATCGTTAAAGGTAGATGAGGTGCTCCATCGCAGCACCCCTGCCGTCTCCACAGCATGGTGGATGCGCAGGGCCTGCGCCGTCAGTCGTGCCACAAAGACGGTGTTGGAGGCAGGCGAGGTGCTCTCACCACCCTCTATTGTAGCCCCTTCGGCCCCATCGGGGCTCATAGAAACGCTGCTCTCCTGATGGCGACGGCGGCCAGCAGAGTAGAGACACCGTACTGCGGCCGCCACGTCCATCTCCGTCCAATGAGCGGGCTTGATGCGCCAGAGGCAGCCCAGCGCCTCGGCCCAGTGGTGGCCGTCGGTGCGACGGTAGAGCTCCAGCTCCACAGCCGAGGTGAGTGGGGTAGGGTCAACCTGGCGCAGCAGCGCAAGGGCGCGTTGCCACCCGCAGACAGCGCCGTCGACTCGATTCGCCTTCAGCTCCTTCCTGGCGAGCTCAACGATGCGCGTATCACTCAACACCCACCGCACCTCTCCCTGCTGCAGGGTTGAGATGACCGGTGCGATTCCAAGCGTCGCGCGCACATGTGGTGAGCTGCTTGCAATGTCTCTATTGTCACTAGGGTAGTAGTAATTGTACAGGAGAGAGCGTGCGATATTGGAGCAGTGAAGCGCGGTCGCCTCCTCAGCTACGGAGGGACTCTCGACTGCGAAGAGCATGGCGGCCTTGATGGCCGCCCAGTACTGCCGACGCAACGCCGCCTTCAGCCTACCTCGTGGAATTGGGGTGGGCTTTGCAGGAGCGGCAATCGGCAGGACCGCCTCCGCGCCGTCGCTTTGGTTTGCGGGGCTCGTAAATCGAGTGCCAGCATTCCCTAAAGATGACCCCCTTAATGGCACGTCATCGCTGCGCGACGAATGCTCGGCGGATTCATTGGCAAACGCCCCCACGCCGCCCCCAGCTCCATTCGCCGACACCGATGAAGCCGGCACCTGTACAGCTACGGGGCGTTGTAGGCAGTCTTGGTAGCACCGCCAGATCGAGGAGTGCAGGCCTCGGATCAGCTCAGCCATCTCATCCCCTGCGGCCAGCCCGTTAAAGTAACGCGCGAGTCCTAGCTCAGAAGACATGGCTGATAAAGCAGCCGGCGTCGCCGCGTCACCTACAAGTGTGGGAGCAGCGGTGGCAGACGAGCTAGCTGCCTCAGTCTGGTGCAGTGGCAGCAGCTGAATCATGTCTCGCTGCATACCGATCGTCTGTGCGGCGCCGGCGATGCCGTCATGAAAAGCGGACAAGTGCGTCTCGGGGGTCGTTACGGCATGAGAGGACGAGTGAGTTCGGGAGTCGGTGATGGTGTAGGCGGAAGAGGAGGCGCTGCCGTGTGGCCTTCCCAAGTAATGCATAGCGGTACCAAATGAGCAAAAGACAGAAAAAATCGATCACTCTGCTCTGTCACCTCACTCAGACTTCCATGTCTGTGCGTGAGTGTGTGTGTCAAATATAGATGAGTGGGTGAATCGATGGCGCGTGTGCAAGAGAAGGAGGGCACGTGTGTTTCGAGGCGTGCCTCTTTCGGCTGGGTCTCTCACCGTGCCAGAGCACCGTAGGGGGTGCGCAGGAGTAGAGAAAAAAAGGCGTCGCACTAACCCCTGTAAACACCATAAGAAGGGCTAAGTCCTGCCACAAGTCCAAAACAGTGCACGCAGAGAGAGTGGCGCAGCCCCTACGCGGTGGTAATGAAAAGCGATACCGTAGGCTTCGCAGTGTACGCGAAGCTGTCTGTTGCCGTTGCGGTTGACGCTTCCCTTCGTTGTGGTTGTGCTTCACCCCTTTTTGATCAGCGCCGTGCTGCAGGAGCGGCGGGTGTGTGAGCAAGAGGCGCTCAACAAACCAGAAACAAAACGTGAATGAGGAAAAGCGCCAGTGCCGCGCTCACACACGAGGTGAGGCGTTTCTCTTTTGCTCCTTTTCAGGGGCCTTGGCGTGCTTGCAGAGAGAAAACCGGCAAGTACATGCACGCCCTCTGTAGACAAGCACGCTTGGTGGGTGCTAGAGGTGCTGAGGCACGCTGGAACTAGCGTGTGCAGCGAGGAAAGCGAGTGCCTGCCTTTTTCTGTCGCCTTTCAACCTCGGGACTGGGTTCATGGCGTAAGCGTAAAGGCAAAAGAAAAAGAGACGGCCCCCGAAGTGAGAAAATGATGGCCGAAAGGGGTGGGAGGGACCAGTGGTGAAAGAAAGGAGAGCAGAGGGAACAACCAGAAAGAGAGGGATAGACGAGGGGAGGGGTGGAGGGTGGTGGAGAAAGGCCAGCACGCCCTCGCCAGCCCTTTCTGCAGTGAAGCGATCCACCGCAAGGGAGACATCAGCAGCGGGCACGAGGAAAAGGTATAGGAAAAGCGCATGCGCATGTACTTGCCCGATGATCAGAAGTAGGGAGGAGAGCGAAAAAGAGCAAAGGAGGCGTCCACCATTGTTGTTTTGCGCTTTAGCAAGAAGCACGTGTACCATGCACTTACCTTCATGTGGAGCCGCCCTTGCACTCCCTTTCGCACTCCCGAAGTTTTGCCCTCGTGATCCGTGACACGCCTTCGGCCGCTTCTCGTGCTAGGCAGCAGCTGCCCCATGCGCAGAAACATCGAAAAGGGGAACACAGCACAGCAACAGTGCTCCTTCGATTCGCATCATATAGGGGCACGGAGGAAGAGGCAAGTCGGAAAACAGGAAAGAAAAAAACGCGCTATCGTGGGCCGGCCAACACACAGGAGCACTCGCACCCACGCCACGCCTGCTCCCTCCCTCCCCAAGACGCGCATTGACAAGGCGCACACATCTTAAAGAAGAAGGAGCTGCTTTGCGTGTCTTCGTCCCCCTCCCTCTAGCAAGTGAAAGGCGGTGACGTTTTTTCTCGCACTACCCTTAAAAGAATTGGCGCCCAATCCTCCTGTCACTGTGACGTATATACGCATAGGGACGCTTGCACATGTGCGAGTGGACGATAAGGGAGCAGAGAGGCAGGCAGCAAGAGAGAGAGAAAGAGAGCGAGAGAGATGTCATCCGCTTCAAGGAGAAGTTGAGAACGGGTAGAGCCACTCCCCGGCTGAGCGCACATCTACGTCGATTGCGACACGCACAGAAAGAGAGGCGCAGACGCATTGCGCACACAGGCGGAGACGATAAACTGTGCTGACAAGTCAAGAAGCACAACAGTGAGAGAACGAGGAGAAGAGAGGAAGGGGCCACCCCAAAACCGAAAAGACACAGAAGGTGAGTACGCACTTTCACATCTCAAGTGGGAGGGGGCGAGATGGACAGGCAGACCGACTCATATAGGAGGACCGAGAAAGGGGGAAGGAAGATGGAAGAGGGCAGAAATTGCATCTCAGCTAGCGCTGTAGAGATTGCGCGCTGCGCGCTGCTGCCGTGCCTCTTCCTCGTCATCTTTCGGCACGGGGTGGGTCATCGTAAATAGAAACGCCGCCCCAACAGCGCCGCAGGCAGGCGCTGCCCAGTACAACCAGAGATATGTGAGTTGTGTGACGTAGCCGGCCGCGATGAACTTGGCCACCTGCAGACCCGTGGCGACCGCTGGGTTGAAGGCGCCACCCGACACGCCGCCAATGGCGTACTGCGAGGCAAGGAAGCACATCCCAATCGCCAAGCCGTAGTAGTCATTTCTGTGTTGCTGTGAGTAGACAACGTGCAGTACCACTGTCACGAGCAACATTGTGAACACAGCCTCCGCGATAAAGGCGCTGAAGATGTGCTCAGCCGTGTTCTGTGCCACCTGTGGCGCAGGAAAGTGCCGCGTTGTACCGTTCACAAGGATACTCAGCCCCGCACCGATCAAAGCGCCTACCACCTGAGCCACCCAATACGACATCGCCTCTTCGACTCGCATGCCGCGAATCATGACAACAGCAAAGGTGACAGCCGGATTAAAATGGCCACCAGAGATGTAGCCGAACGTGAAGATAAGCACGCAAAGCATGAGCCCCCCTGCAATAGGGGCGAGGTTGCGCGTGTGGACCTTGCCATCTATCGCGAGGTTGCCGCAGTTCATCTCCGCCAGCGCGATGGTCAGCGAAAAAATGAATGTGCCGAGGCCCTCGCACATAAACTTTGCCTGGTAGCGAGTCAGTCGGATCAGCGAAATCTGACGGGCGAGGAACGACTTCTCCTCGGCACTTGTGTCGGTGTCCCTCTGCGATGCGCGCATCCTGAAGCGGATGCCTCAGCTGGGATGTGCAGGTGGTTCTTCGTAGGTGCGACAGTTTACGAGAGGGTGGCAAAGGCCTAGTCAGCCACAGCAGAAGCGGGGAAGAGGGTATTTCAGTAGGCGCTCACTGCACTGTGCATACATCGCCCTCAACAGGGGTGGGAACAAAGCAGGAAAAGACACGAGAGAAAGTAGCACACAGCGCCAACGAAATCGTCGAAGAGTTGGTGGTATAACATAGGAACCACGAGAGTTTGAGAGCGCTTCTATGTGCGTGGGTGTGCGCGTGCGCGCAGTGAAAAAAGCTTTGATGCTGTCATCCTCCCTGACGCGGAGGCATGATAGAGGAGAGCTGGAAGACCAGGGGGTAAGGCCACCGAGCACACTTCTGCGAGAGACACGAAACAAACAAAAAGAAAAAACGGCAAATGATGCGGCATGCCTATTACAGAGGGAAAGCCGATACGGTTCTTTTTTTTTTTGGTGTTGGTAGCATTCATCAACGCAGACAAGCCAGACAGGCACAGGCACAACAGCACATAGCGCGCCGCCCCCTTACCTTCCCCTACGAAGGAGTGACGCATCGATTCGTTGTCATTACCCTCTCTCGTACCTATTACGTAGGTGGGCGCGTACGCGCTCACGCCCCTGGGCACTTCGTTTCTCATCGTGTTCTTGCCTCGTCACAATCGAAGCGAGGAACCAAAGGACGAACAAGCGCAGCGGTAGTGTGACCCGCACCAACCAGCCACCTCATCAGCCTCTAGTCCGCTCATGTACGGGTCCGAAGCACACCCAAACGCACACGCACACGCAAGCATTCACATGACCACGCATTTACTCAACCACCCGCATGCGCAGAGCATACAAAACAGAGGCACATAAAGAGGAGGCAAAAGAAAGAGAATCATGTTCCGTTCACTCGCCGACGTGGCAGCAACGCGGTCACTCATTCGCACACTGCCCTCCGCAAAGCGGGCATGTGACGCTTCTCCTTTTTCTTTTCTTCTAGGCGGCAAAGGGAAGGAAAGGGTGCACGCGAGGCTAAGCGGCGCAACACACTCAAAAAGCACACACGCAAACAGAAGCACGTTTGCAACGTAACGCGACACGGCGCACGCACGCGTCATCACGGCCGGTATAACGCAAAGAGGCGAAGACGCAAACAAAAGAAGGCAGAAAGAGCGAGAGGAGACGCGCACGTGCGCCTGCACATGTGATTTGCGGCACGCCTCCACCCCCCCCCCCACACACACACACATCGCCACCCCTACGCACGGCGACGGCGTTTGTGTGCGGTGCGCATGTGACAGTACGTGGCGGCGTATTCTCGCTAGACTCTTTATGAAGAATGCAAAAAGGCACGGCGATAGGCAATATGCCTCTGCCCAGTCTCCCCGCTACTGTGGGCAGCATTGTCGTCGCATGGTGGTGGGGGGAGGGGGGGGGCCGCATCTGCATAGGTCGACCAGCTTTCTCCCTCCTTGAGGGTGACCTTGTTACTTAAGAAGTGTCACCCCGCGCCTGTGCAAATGATCACTCCAGAGCGCGCCCACCTCGCGCTCTTGCCAACCTGAATTAGCAACACTGGAGGAGCTCATGGGAAGAAGGGAGGGAAGAGCGAGTGAGCGACACGACAGACGGCGACAGAAGAACAAAGGAAAAGGGGCAAAAAAGGGCAAAGCAAAACACCAGAGAAAAGTTGCGGCCGCGTCATCGTCTAAAGCCCGCCACCATCGGTCGGTGAGCGATGGAAGCGCGAAACAACACAGAAAAGAAAAGAGCCAAAGACGTCAAAAAGGGTCCTACAACGAAGAGCAGAGAAAAAAGGACTCAAGGGGAAGAGGGCGATAGGGGCGCTTCACTAGGTGAGGATGCTCTAACACTCATCACATTCAGGGAAATAAGAGAGCGAGTGCGGTTACGATGTAGGCGGGAGGGAGCGCGTGCATCGTAACCTGCTCGAATCCTCATCAAGAAACGCGAGTAGGTGTGCGCCATGGTGCTGTCAGCTCTAAAAAACAGCTGCGTACCAGCCCCTTCTGCGGGGTGGTGAAAACCTTCACCTCCTCATGGCGTGGCTCCTTCAGCGGCAGTCAGTTATGTCAGCTGTCCAACTCCCCTGCGTAGTCTTGCGTTCGAACCTACACATACTCGGCATCACGCTCCTCCCGCGTCTGCGGCGCGAGCGTTCTCGGCGGCTCTTTCATCGTTCGAGCGCGGCGCGAACCAGAGGAGGTCGATGAGTATGACAACGTTTGCCTTTCGGAGCACGATGAAGACGAGGTCAAACTCATTTCTTCCCTGTCGCCTGAGCGGCTGTCCACTGCACTGGTGCGCGCTGTGGCACCGGTGATCACCGTCTGCGCCGCCATGCGCTGCCGGTGCAGCTGGTTCACATCCTCGAACACCCTTTTATCCTCCAGTACCTGCGTCTCGACTGGCTGCGCCATCTGGGAGAATAGGAGCGCCGCCAGGATGGCGCCGACGACAGGGGCGAGCCAGTAAATCCAGACGGACTTGAGGTTGTTGCACTCGCCGGCGAGACACATGGCCACCTGCAGTCCCGACGCGGCAGCCGGGTTGAAGGCGCCACCTGAAATGTGCCCCACGCTGGCTGAGCCGGCGGAGATCGTCATGCCTACGGCAAAGCCGTAAAAGAAGTTTCCTGACTGGCGGGAGTAGGCACTATTGAGCACAACCAGACACATGGCAAAGGTGAAAACGAGCTCCGAGAAGATACCGGAGGAGACATAGTGGTTCGGCACCGACGGTACAAAGATGTCCTTCTTGCCCTGGATTACCATCGCCACGACGCCGGCGGCAAGGCTGGCGGCGAGCTGGCAAAGGATGTAGGCGCAGCACTGGGCCAGCTTCATTTGACGCACCAAAAAGACGGTAATGGATACGGCAGGGTTGAGGTGAGAGCCGGAGACGTAGCCGAAGGTAAAAATCATACTCATAAGCATGAAGCCAATGGACAGCGACGTCATGTTGGTGTCCTCAGAGACGTTGAAGATGCTCTCGTTGCGCACGCTCGCCAGCGCCAAAGTGAGCACCCACCCAAAGGTGCCAACCAACTCAGCAAAGTACGTTCCAAGCAACGGGTGCAACCGTACCCACTCTGGCACAGCAAGGAAGTCGTAGTGACTCTGCAGCTTGCGGAGAGCCGCCTGCTTCTGGCCGTACAGGCGACCCAGCTCGAACGGGTCCAGCTGCTCCTCGACCACGTGGCCACCCCGCGTTACCGGAACCACTATGGTGTGCTTGAGCGCCGGCACCTCCGTCGGGTCTAAGACGCGAGAACTTCGCACGCTCTCGCGATCGAGTTCAAAGCCGGGATTCTCGCACGCGCCCATGGCAGACGACGCCGCGACATGAAAAGAGGGCGTATTCCGCTCATCCGTGCTGCCGCCCGCACCACCATCGCGCCACCCCGCAACCCCCGGCGATGGTGACGTCAGAATAGAGGCGGACGAGAGGGGGGCCTGCGCCGGGGGCCAGCGCGCCGCAAATGC
>NC_009324.2:950369-1011834 GCF_000002845.2 Leishmania braziliensis MHOM/BR/75/M2904
TTTAAGATTTGATTGTAAGCGGAAGTGGTGTTTTCGTTTGGTCATATCTGGTTTATGTGTTATTGTAATGAAGATTGAGCTAGTAGTATTTTTCGTTTATTATTCATTGTGTTTAATAATGTGTATCTTTATATTTTGGTGGTTTATGTATATAGTGTTTAAATTAGTGAGGTTAATGGTGTGTATTTCTCCCTTGTGATTATTTTGTTTGTTCTCGTGTTTTGTGGAATTTGGTTTTGTTAGTTTAATCTTTTAGTTGCTTTATTCCCGATATATGGATTTCCGGTTATTTCTCTCGCCCGTTGGGCACCCATAAATTTTTAGTAGCAGAGGCCGACGAGGCGGCTGCCCGAGGTGGACAAAGCGGCTGCGCTGCCGACGTCAGTGGCGGTGTAACACTCGCGGAAGCTGAGGGGCCAACGGACCAGCCATCAGCTCCGCCAGGTGGAACAGCACTGTGGGTGCCATTCGAGCGAGCCTCATCCAGCATCCTTTGCTGACTGGGGGTTCGTGATTGTAGGCGTATGCGCTTCGGTGAGCTTAAGACCTCTGCTACGTTAGAAGAAGAGCGCGAAGAACGAAAGAGTTGAAGCTGCTTGGAGGCAGTGTGCAGTTGAATGTGTCAGCCCCGTAGCCGCTACTCCTTCAGATCAACTGGGAAAAGGGAGGCAAGAGGAAGTCCGCAAAAGCACAAGTAAAGTAGGAAAGAGATGCCGCAGATGCACGCGCACGTGAATGTGCGCACGGTGCCGGTTTAGAGAGAAACGGCGAGCCGTATTGATGTGGAATAAGCAGCCGTGGCGGCCGAGTGGAGTGAAAGAGAAAGGAGCAGCCTATGAAGGGGAGGAAAGGGGAGGAAAAAAAAAATAAAAACAGGAAAGATGGCAATCCGATGCGACAGAGGAGAGAGAAGGCAAAAAGAGGTGTAGTGCAGCAACCAGTGGCGTGGCCGCGTTGCACTACAATGACCGCGGGCACATCACCCCGTGACCTCTTCTGTCATGCACTCGCGGAAATTCACCTACACAGATCACACATGCGTGAGAGGAGGGTGGGCGGTACAACAGCAGCTGCTGTCCCTCACCGGCGAAGCTCTGTTCTGCGCCTCGAAGGAGATGAGACAGGTGCCCCTGCCCCGTCCTCTCCCTCGCGCCCCTTTCGTGTTGTTTTGTTTCTTTTGTTTGGCAGCTTCGCCCCCTCGTCGGCTTGACCACCGATGCGCACCGCACAGGCCACACGAAAACTTGAAAGGAAAAAAGGGGAGGGGCAGCGGTGAGGAAAGTGTATGGGTGCGACGGGGAGTGTGCGAAGGGGAGAAGAAACAACAGTCAGCAACGGCTACAGAAACACACAGCGAGAGAGTAAAAGAGGGGAAGCTCTGAGCTGTCGAGAATGACAGGGGGTGAGGCGCTGTATTGAGGGCGCATCTCCTCTCTTTAGTTCTTTTTTTTTTTTCGCCTTTTTTCTCCCCTTTCGTTTCATGCTAAACGGCCCCAAACGTGACTGTCCCGTCAGAGTTGATGGCGTGGCCGTGTTCCACCAACCACACCCGCAGTGTCTGCTGCCATGTCTGAAACCACGTTACAGCCTCCTGCTTTGTCGCGACTGACTTCATCTTTTGACTCATGGCAGCAAACTCCGGCAGCTGCCTCAGGATTCGCTTCTGCAGCTCCATCAGCGTCGTCATCGTGCGGGCCTCGCTTGACTGCATTCCCGTCACTACGGTGCAGGCAAGTGAGTCCAATAACGCGCAGTCACTTACCGCTACAGCAGTAGAAGATGGCAGGGATGCAGCTGAATCGACAGCAGGTGCCGGGGTTGGGCGCACCGCCGGCGTGGGCACCGCAGGTGCGGCGACCGATGACTGCATCACTGCTCCTGCAGAATTGGACGATAGTTGCAGTGTAACGGCTGCCTGCTTTGGGGCTGTCTTGGTCGGTGCGGGGTCCACCACTCGCGCACTCGCAGGTGGAGTGTTGTCACCGTGCACCGCCGGATGCGGTTGCGCGAATGCATCCGTAGCGCCGGTGGCACCTTGCTGCCGCAAGGCCTCTTTCGTGCCTAGGAGGAAGGCGCGTATGGCGGTGCTCGTCACCTCCTCCTTTTCTTGTCGGCGTGCGCGTGCCGAGAGGGAGTCGTCTGCGCCCCTCGATGACTTTTCTCCACCCTCGTTGCTCACGTAACCGCCGTCGTCATCCGACCAGTTCGTGGGTTTATGCAGCTCTGCTTCGGCCGCGTCCATTGTTTTCCAGTCTTTCGTCCTAATCCGTAGAGACGTGTCAGAGCCCCACGCGGCCGAGATGCTAGCGGCGCTGTTGCCAGAGAAGAGAGGTCCATTGCTCGGGCCGGCAGGGGCCATGGTCCTCTCGCCCCACAGCTGCAGTATCGGCCGTCGGAGCGGCGTGGGGGTAATGAAGGACTTTGACGTGGACGACGATGGCGAGCATGCTGTCCTGCCGTGCCCCTCGCCCTCACTGACGTCCTGTTGGAGCCACAACGTAGGCAGCTGCAGCAACACACATGACAAGTGACTGTACTCAGAAGCCGGCGTGGAGACAAGCCGCACAGGCTTGGCAGCTTCCTTGGTCGATGGGCTAAGGAGGCTGTTGTACTCCAGTCGCATTGGTTCTCGCCGAAGCACACGGCGCCGCTTGCGATTGCCGCTACTGCTGCCGTGCGCGCCATCTTCGCGCGCTTTATCGCGCATAGCTGCAGTGTGGCTTTCTTCATCCTCATCCAAGTCCTCGCCGCTGCCAATGTCGCTACCCGCGACTGGTGCATCCATCGAGTCCTCGAAGTAGTGTGAGGACACGTGCAGCTCATACGGGGGAGTCGCGCAGTCGACGGAGGGCAAGAAGGCAAACAGACGTCGCTCACGCTCCGCCGTCGCGTCCGCGTGCGCATTCTCCGTGCTAAGGCTGGCGACAGGGCAAATGACATACCGCGTCACTGTGGTGGCTTCCACCGTGCGCTGCATCGTCGCAGATCGTGTTGCGCTCGCGGAGGCGACGGCACATGAGGGCGCTGATTCCCGAATCGCGGGAACAAGGCCGTCGTAGCGTGGAATCATACCGAGAGGGGGTGACGGCAGAGTCCAGCAAGCCAATGAGCTACAAAGCTCACCAAACCAGTGACGCTACAGGCACCTCCTCTGTGGCGTGTTGATGGCCGCACAGCGTGCCCCGTGTCGCCTCCAACTTCTCCCTCTCTAGCCCTAGTAGGGTCCGGCCTAGTCAGTTGGTAGAATGGGCTGGTTCTGGGTTAACGCCACTTTTACTCTGGGCCAACTCAAAGACACTCAGGCGAACGCAGGACTGTACACGCACAGGCACACGTACGTGCGAGTGAATGGGGGTCGTGGCGACTCTCTCCAGGACCTCTTGCTACAGGTGCCCAAGGGAGGAAGGATAGGCGAGGGGGTGCCGTGAAGTGAAGCACCCATGCGTAGGCAGAGAGAAGGGGGGAGACAGAGAGAGCATCAGAGGAAGTCACCTGGCAGGCCAGTGCAAGGGAGAAGCCAAACACCACAGTGGGACATCCCAAACACCTCCACCATCATGGACGGGGTGGTGCGCACGGCACGGAGAGAAGACGGAAAGCTTTGTGTCATACGAGATGGGGAGGCATTCCCCTCACCCCGCACACTCATAACAAGCATCTCGATAGCTTTAGAGATCTTGACAAGTTGCAGCCTCTCTTCACTGCGCCAGCAGCACCAACGATGGAGCGGCAACTACGCATACGCAGTCCCACCCCCGCCCTCACCCAGCATCGGGACTTGATCTTTTTCCTTTGTACGTTCGTGCACCGCGTCTTCCTTCCTGGGGCATTTTCCACTATCAGCGCGTCATGCACACGCCTTCATGGCGGAGTGCGCCTCAGCGCGGGGCACCTTAGGCCCCAGCACACCCCCACCCCTCCCCCCCCCAACTCTGTGTGGGGAAGCCAAGGAGCCCACCCCCTATCCCTGCCAATGCCGAGCCACCCTCTGGCTGTGAGAGCGGACCAAGGGACTGCGACGTAGGGGGGAGGGGGGTCAAGGCGAGGTAGCGCTGCTGGTGTCGGCGGTCAGGCCGTGGATGGCGCGGCATCAGAGTGAGCTGCGACAGTGAACGGGCCTGCTCCACCCATACGATGAGCGAAGTGTCAGCGTGACTCGAGCGGTATCCCACGGGGTGCTCGCTGCCCGCTGGGGTGGCGAGCCAGAGCGTCACTCCGAGTGGGGGTGCACCCCGTGGCGATCGGCATGGTGGGAGCAGCGACCTGCGAAGCGAAGGGTGGGTGTGGTTTGCGGCAGGGCCCGTGCTTAGCTGACTGGGTCGGCGTGCTGCTGTACCGCGGGGCTGGCGCTGCATTGCACCAGGCGGTGCGCCGGTTGGCAGGCCGACGGGGGTGTGGAGTGAAGCGCACCCCATGTTGCATGGGAGAGAAAAGTCAAGTGGGCGAAAAAGTGCCTTGCGCCTGGTGTCAAGCGAGTGCGTTGACCTTCGGGCCCCCCGCCTCCTCCCTGGAAACTAAAAGGCAGAAGGCGTAGCTTCGGCGCTGAGCAGGCGAAAAGGAAAGGGGGAAAGAGTGGCGAGTGCGCCTCTCAAGAGTGAGGCGTTCGAGACCAGCGCTCGACGGCTGCACAGGAAGACAATCACGCGGAGCTCAAAATCTCCTTAGCGTTCGACGCAGGGAGGTGCCGATCTGCAGAGCGTCCCCAGCTCCTGCAGCTTACTGTGCAGCTGCTCCCATATCACACCCGTCGTGGGGTGGCACTGCACATAATGGCATCCCGCACGCTCGCATGCAACGCGGTCGGCCTCGGCGTCTCCAACGTGCACATGCAGGCGCACATCCACACCCGGCTCACGCGCATCGCTACCCCTTGGGCACATGGCACTGTAGGAAGCGGCAATATCGCGTACACCGGTCAGGATGCCTGCGGGCGACGGTTTTGCGTAAACCGCATCCCGAGCAGAAATAACCCGCGAGAGCAGCGGCGGCTCGCCGCTCGCACCACGCTCAAACGCGCCCAGCTGCAAGAACACACCCTGAATGCGAGGATCCATGTTAGAGACCACGAAGGGCGGCGCAGCAAGGAAGAGAACAGTAGACGATGAGGCAATACCAGGAGGAGCTGGGCCTGAAGCAGACGCCGTCGTCGTCTCTGCTAGACCAGACCACGTAGCGCTCTCGTCATGACTCAACTGCCGTTGGTTCCACTCACGCAAGCACTGCAGTGTGCGGAGTCCTTCCGGGTACCAGCTGTGAGCCTTGGTGGTGCCGAACTGAGCAAACAGTACGTAGTCTTCAAAACGACGCACTTCGTTGGGGTGGTTGGCCCACAGCGCCTCGGCGCGCTGCACCACATCTGCTGCAGCGCCCTCATACAAGGCGGCAGAAGTGTAGGTTTGCCTCAGAACGCGGGTCCAGAAAGAGCGCAGCTCCTCATCGGTGTCACCGCCAATCGGCATCTCCTGGGGGTCAGCAGAGCGAGTCCATGCTGCACGATCCACCCGCACTTGGTCGTGAATCGCCTTCAACGCCAACTCTTGCACGACCTCACAGGTGGCATTCGGGCAGCTTGCGTCAAGATCCACACCGTGCTCCTGCAGGAAGGCAGAGTACGAGCTACGGTACTGGTAGCCCAATCCATGTGTTATCTGAATAAGAGTGTTCAGCGCGTCGAAGCTGACGGTGATGGGTACCCGCAGCATCAAGGCTGCAAGATAACACCCGTTCTTTCCTTCTCAAGTCCACACACGGGCGTCACTAGGTTCACTGAGAGGTCCTCCACCTTCAAAATCCACTGAAAGGGCAAGAGGGGGAAAGAAAGAGAGAGAGAAAGCAGCGGACGCACAAACGAAGGAGTACGCAATCAGAGCGGTGAGGGAAAGAGAGACCGGCGTGGAGAAGGCGGAGTTGATCGTGCCCCCTCCCATCAGGGGGCCCACACGTTGCACGAGATAGCACGAGGTGAAGTGAGCATGAGAGGGGGATAGGGGGGAGGAAGAGAATAGGGCACGTAGACTTTCGTTTTGATGCGCGAGAGAGGAGAAATCGCCTTTCAGCCGGCGCGCCAGCGCACACACGGACATGCGCCGACAACACCGCGCGTACGCAGACGCTTTAAAAGAGCTCGTCGAGAAGCTCATCTGCTTTTCGTCGTGAACACCGTCGGCTGAATATGCAGCCCCTCCATCTGTACTCGGGCTACCTCCGTAAGAGAGATCCGGCACAAGGTAAGCCAATCAAGCCACCCCACCGGCTCCGTGAGGCTGTTCTGTTCGGCATCGCACCAGTCCTCGCTTTCGCTGCAACACACCCGGCCATGCACCACACTTCGCGCGCTGTATTTTTGAGGCCCCCCTGGTAGGTGACCAAGAGGGGAGCGGCGGCACCGTCCGGCAGCGTTCTCGTCTCCTCGCCGCCCGTCACCTTTGAGTGAAGCACTGAAGTGGCGATGGGCATACCAGCAGACGGTAGTAACACGACGCAGCGCGCTGTCAGCCCAGGCACGGGCAACGCGTGCGAATAGTCAAAGAACTGCTGCATCGCGTCGAATGAGCAGCACATGCGAGAACAGCGCTGCTTCTCGGGGAAAGCCGGCATGCTGCCCCACCACCTCGAGCCGTCGAAGAGAAGTGACAGACCGCTTTACCTATTGGGTGCTCGCTCGTCGGACAGAGATTGGTGTCGAGAGAGCTGCCTCGCCAGCGGGTCTCTCATTCACCGTATCCACTAACTCGGGCTGACACAGCGACATCTGGCTGCGCACGAGGTCGGGTGAGGGGCACACGTGTACCCATACCTCCGTTGCCAATTTGTACACTCGTCAATACGGAGTCATCGGGCGTCCACCCTGGAATCGATCCATGTAGGAGAGTCATCCTGTCGCGCACTCGCCCCTTGGCGCTCGTCAGGGGTGCGCCCACGCTGCACGTCGCACACACGAATCCCCTTGAACTGCTCTCGTGATACGGCCCCGTATTGGGGGAGCTCCTTCAGTACCTCCCGCGGCAGCCAGAGACGATGGAAAGTGCTCCTTAGCTGATGCAAAGAGTTCAGGCCGACAACGTAGTACAACACCTGATGCGCATCGCCTGCACTTCCTGTCGGGACTGCGAGAGCCGGATCCTCGACAACCTTGTCCATGAGGTGCCTAGACAAAGACGAGGTCCACATAGTCCATGGTGTCGTGGTGACGGCCTCACTCTTGGCCAACCCCGCGCAGAGGCGCTGCGGGAAGAGAGGAGGAATCTGTTGCCAGGCGCACTTGCTCACAGCGTATATCATGTCTGTCGGCGCCAGTGCGTTTGCCATGAGCACAGTATCGACCACCAATCACGTAGAGGCACTCCTCGCAGGAGACGAGATGATACCCGTGCCGCGAGTGTGGCGTCACCGGCGGCCGAATCAGCTTCCACTAAAGTGGACGTACGGTGTGCCTGCCGCGCACCTCGCACACGTCGGCCAGGGCTGAAGACGCAACCCTACAAAGGGATGCTCGGTGTTGCGGAGAGCAGATTTGACGCAGCCAAGGTGAGTGCTGAGGCCCACACGAGTGCGTGTCTGAGACACGGCCGCCTGACGAGGATGCAGGCGTGACGTACGCCATTGCTATCGCCCGCCTTCAGCCCCACCTGAGGCAGCAGTTCCATGATGATTAGTAGCACAACTACATCGCTCACCGCATGAATGACAACTCCAGTCGGCGCGGCGCCAGTGCTGTGTCGTCTCGAGCTCCTCGAGGAGGATGACGAGAGTAACAAGGTGCCGCCCGCGCTGCCTCTGCTCTGATTGAACGCCTCCTCCCCCCCCTGTTCGATCACGTAGCCCCCTCCCCTCGTATTCACAGCCGCGCTCATTCAACTTCTCCGTCGTTGGAAAAGGGGGGCTGGGTGTGGAGGACGACGCGCCCAAGCTGTGTCTCACGATATCCCCATCCTTATCACCCTCTTCAGTGGCACCGCCCACCCTCGTGGAGTGCCTCTGCTCCGGTGGCTGCGCAGCGCCCCGCTGTTCCCGCATGGTGCCATGCCACTGGCAATCTCGCACAGCCTTCGCAGCCGGCGTTGGCGGTGCAGTGTCAAAGCAGCGTCGAAGGCGTCTGTCCCACAGCGCTGATCTGCGCGGCACACATGGCGCGCGACCGTCGTAGCGGGTAGCACGAAGAGAGGGCAGCTGGGTCCCTCGTACCTTACCACCTATCCCAGTAATTCGCTTGGAGGCCAGCCGCCGAACTGAACAATGCCGCCCAGGGCGGCGTATCAACAAGTGGCTTGTCCACCCCTCTTCACGGAGGGGCCGAATCCACAGTCGAAAGAGAGAGAGAGAGACCATAACACCCAGAAGCACACCTGCTCAGTGGCGTGCAAAACCCGTACAGACAGGCAAGCGCACGACACACACAATTAGCACAGAAACACCGAACAAACAGGAAGAGAAAAAACAAAAGAGAGCGCAGTAAAAAAAAAAATCCGCGTAGGGAACGGGTGAGCGCTTCGTGCTCGACAATGGTGCAGCGTCTGTGTGTCTATGCGTGCATGCGTATACGCTATAGAGAGAGAGAAAGAGGTGCCGGCAGTCGCCCTAAAAGAGAAAGAGGCGAAAAGTGGCGTTCGTAATGAACGTCATACCGGGAGATGAACAGAGGATCTGGCAAAGGAAAACCACGCGCAAGGGTGAAGGGGGTGGGGGTAAGAGATCGAGGGGTAAGCCATGAGATGGGTCTGCGGAAGGCGATCAGCACAGGGAAGGGCAAGAGATGATGCACAGGCGAGTCTTTCCAGTACATTCTTTCCCGTTCGTTCATTTCATGGGGGAGGGCCCCACGCCCACACACGCACGTCTAAGGCGGCGGCACGAGTACGCCTACGCGAAAGAGGAGGTAAAAGCGCCGCCAAGGAGAGGAAAATCGTGTGCTGTCTCTCACGTTCTTTCATCGATCTCATGGGAAACGGAGAGGCCACAAACAGGCACTCTACCCGTTGACCCACACGCTGTGTGTCTTTGAGCGCTTTTGTTGTCGTGTTATCCCTTCTACCCTCCGTGGCCCTCTCCGCCCGCCTCCCCATTTTAGGCCTTTGCTATAGTGGCCCTGCGCTCCGCCTGTCTTCTAATGGGCAAAGAGCGAGGAAGAAGGGGAAAGAAGAAAAGAAGAGAGAGAGGGGGGAGGGAGGGAGGGAGGGGGTAAGGAGGGCGGAGCGTAGGCAAGACCTGATGAAGGGCGAGAGCGCACAGAGAGAGAGAAGGAGGAAAGGGTAACACACGACTCGCGTAGGTACAGAGCGAACACACACACAGAGAGAGAGAGAGACGCACGCACCGAGAGATGCACGCGCGCAGACGGAGACAGAGAGACCCACGAATCGACGCACAGGGAGAACTCAGCAGTCAAAGAGCCCATGCAGACAACAACAGCTGCACCAAGCGAAGAGCACACAAAAAAAAAAAACCAACAAGGGGGAGTGAGGGAACGCCTCGTGGGCAAGATACATTACTCACACAGCAAAAGTGCAAGAGAACAGGCAAGAAAAGGCCGGGGATCGCCCTCACAATGTGGAAAAAGGAAGGGGGACACAGGAAGAGCGACACAGCATGAGGGGGGAGTGATGAGTAGAATGTCCGACGCTGCACCAGTAGCAGCCGCATCAACGCCGAAGACAAGTGCTATACACGTTGCACCGCTTCGATCGCGCACTACGCGAGTTACGTGCACACACACGCACACACACACAGAGAGAGAGACAAGCATGTGCTCGTATGCGGCCTGCTGATTCAGAGAAATGCGAGAGAGAGGAAGAGGATCAGAGAAAAGGGGAGACAAGGACAAGACGAGAAGACAATAAAAGAGAGAGAGAGAGAGAGACGTCACCCACCTGATGACGCTGCAGTCAACGAGTGATGGTGGTGAAAGAGAGAAGATAAAAAGCGAGAGAAAAGCGAGACGCACATGTAAAGGCATTTCGCGCTGTCATGCGCACGGAGCACGCACGTTAGAAAGAAGCTCCATTGTAGAAAATGAGTTGGAGAGGTGGTGAAAAGTGTGCCCGCATGGGAGGGCGGCAGAAAGGAGGCCTGGCGCTGAAGAAGACTCCTCAGAGAAAAGCAAACCACGGGTGCCGCCAACGGAGGGATGCCGATGCGCTACAAAACGTTTCGTATGGGAGGAAACTGTGCAGTGAAAGGGGAAAAAGTTCGCCCCGCGCTACTCCTAGCGTCAATGCCATGACTTGTGAGTCTCCTTCCTTTCCCCGCATCTCACAACAGCAAGTACAGCTGACGCCGCCGCCGCGTCGCTGCACAATCTCTCCACGCCTGCTGTATCACTGTCGCCGCCTCCTCTTGCACAATTTGATCGCGGATGTACCGCCGCTGCGCCTCGTCCGTCTCCGCGTCGCCCCAAGTGAATTTGTTCGTGCCGAGTCGCTGTCGCTGGGGTTGCAGCTTATAAAAAGGCGTTGATAGAGGAGTGGAGAGTGGGTGGCCTGCAGAGCGCCAGTGCGGGGTCATGGCGGCGTCGTGTGCACCTTCACTTCTGACCCACGCATTTCCGCTCGTACCCACCCCGACATTCTTCACTTCTGTGGCAGGAGGGCTCGTGTCCTCTTCAATCCCCTCTTCTCCCTCCGTGACTGCAAGACCCTCTCCGTCGCCCTGATCCACTGCCTCGCCGATGTCGCCTCCGCCGTGCCCAACGCACAGGAGATCCCTTTCGCCATCTAGAGGGGAATTCCGCGGTGACAGCAGGCCCGCGGATGCTTCCGCGACCTCTGGCAATGTCGCCAACGACTCGGGTGGAAGAGACACAGGCAAAGACGCAGCAGTCGACGGTGTCATCTCAAGCTGAGCCGCGAATCCTGGTTCTCTTGGCGCCTCAACTGATACCGCAGTCGCCGACGCGGCAATCGGGGTGAGAACCGGCAACAAGCAAGGGGACATGATAGTGCCCAGAGGCGCCAGTGTTTGGGGTGCACTCGCCGTGTGCTGAGGTGGGGTGTCCACGTCTTCAACGATATCGATTTCATGGTTGGACAAGAGATCCTGCTGTGCTGCTTGCCGGTGCTGCACATCCTTATCTTCCGCCTTCGCGAAATCATCGCCCACAGATACCAGCGCCTCGCTGGCACCCGCGACATCCACCAAAGCGGAGGGCAGCAGCAATTGGGATTGCATTGTCGCTGTGGATGGGCCCATCGGCAACCCCAGCGCTCTTACCTTTGCCAGCTCCACCACCTCCACCTTTCCCAAGAGGCGCTGCGCATTGATCACCGTTGATCCTCCCTCGCTTGGTCGAAACTCGCTTCGGTCGTGAATACTCCGCCAGAAACTCTCCCGGAGTTGCGTGATTTGGGTCGTGGTGGAGCCGATGGACGCAGTGTGGCGGCCCAGCGTCTCATCCTCGGTTGTCGCGTATGTCTCCGCTTCCACCGCGCAGCAGTATTCCTCCTTGAAGGAGAGAGGTGCATCAGGAGAGCCGGTGGTGCGGCTGCCGCCTGCCAAGGCCAGCAACGACTTTGCCGCCTCGTCCTCTACCACCTCCGCATTGAGGATTGCTGCAGGCTGTAGCAGTGTCCGCGTAGGAAGTCGAATGCGTCCCCCGGCGTCATCACTGCGGACACTGGAGTAGACGTTTCTCAGCTCCATTGACACGGGTGTTGCCATCTTGTGCGCTACGAAGATAAATACGCGACCACGCCGACGAGGCGATGCCGCCAGAGGTTGCGGGGCAACTTCCACCTCCGCTGCAGGCCGCCTTTCCCCTACCGCCTTCGCCGCCTCTGCACTTCGCTTCTCCTCTGTGGACTTAGTGTTGGCGTGGTCTACGGCCATTTGAAGGCCTGCACCCTCGTCGTGCGGTGCGCTCGCCGCACGCGTCGGTGTCTCAGAAAAATCACCTCGACTGGGTCCTGCGTTCTCTGATGACGGCAACAACGAGAACAAAGTCGCGGCGCGGCCGTGTTGGGGTGGGTGGCTGCCGTTCGCCGCAGGACTCGCCAGCTGCTCTTGAGCCTCCGCAGTTGGGGAAGCTACTGAAGCGGCAAGGGCAACTGTGGTACCCTTTTCCCTTTCTGTCGAGGATGCCTCTTCATCGCGGACGGCTTCGCTGCCGTTGGGTAAGGCGTCACCCTCCTCTTCCTCTGTCTCTCCTTGCAGTCCATCGCTCACTGGTCCATTGCCACCTTCCGTTTCCAGATTGACTGTGCACACCGAAGCACTGCTGCTAATTGGCTGCCGTGCTTCGTGCAAGTCTGCGGTAAACCGAATGGCAGCGGCAGAGACTGACGCGCGCGTTAATGACCCGCCACGCAGAACAGTGTCCTCCCTCTTGTTGCAGCAAATGTCCTCTGCAGACGCAGAGAAAGCAGCGAGTGGTGGTGGTGAATCAGAAAGAATCCCCTCCCTGACCCCTGTTCTGTCACCCACGTCGTCCTCGCGACTTCTGTCGGAGAGGGTCATGTGCGCAGCTTCGGAAGAGTCACATGCCTTCGTCTCGCAAGCCGCACCGAGTCCCGCACTATCCGCTCCGTAGGCCTCGTCCACGCACTGACTTACTTCCTGTTGCACTTGCGATTCCTCTGGGTGCGACGAGGGCGAGAGCGCCGGAGAAGGAGGCACAGCCTCCAGCCCCCCCTCTCCTCTCCCCTCCGGTCCCGGTGGTGACAGGGACGGCGTCCTCCTCCCTATTCGCGCGGCCGATGAGGCTGGCGAAGGAGAAGGCGGCTTCGGCACATCGCCGTTGTCTTCTGCAGCAGACGCAGGGAGCCCTGCGCTGTCCTCCAGAGTGGCAGCTAAGTTCAAAACTTTCCTCAGTCCCGTCGACTGATGCGCTGAAAGCGCGTCAGCCACCGCCGCCTCGTCGTGGGTAGGCTCTGGCCGTTCTGCCCTGAGAACCTCATCGAGTGACGTCCGGGAAGGTGACGCGATTCGCTGCGCTGAGGGGCCACTCTGCTCCGCTGCACACGCAAGATGCTGACCCTCCTCGTGTGCATGCGCCTCCATAAATGCCACGACGTTGCCTTGCTCATCACTCACATCTAGCTGCGGCAGTGGATTGAAGCTGACGAGCTCCGCCTCCTTGGGCACCGAGGAGGCTGCCTCCAATACGAGAGCGCTGCTTGGTGCGTTCTCACGCTCCTCGGTGGGCATCTCCACCTCTTCGTGCTCAGCCTCCTCTATGTCGTGAGTGTTCGCCGTAGACGTGCGCGCGCACCCGGCACCATAGAAGCTGGCCCCCCCACTTCCTGTCAACGCGTCTGCCGATGCCGGCGTGCGGCTGCACTGTCCCAAGCCGAGCAATTCTACTTTGAACGCCACTGCGTCATCGGCAACACTTGAATCGGGAAGGTAATTCATCTCTCTCTCGACTTTCCCTCGATTCATCGAAGAAGGCGCTGATGCAGCTGCCGTCGCTGCATCATGCTTGCGCATCATCACACAGTTGCCTGTGGCAGCTGAGGCGTCAGCGGCGACACTGTCTCCCAGATCGTGGAAAGTCTCGTCGTGAAAACTGCCAGGGCTCTTGGTGTCGAAAGGCTCCTCGGCGACTGAGCTACCCCTCGTCCCTTCGTCAGCCCTCTCACATGGAATCAGCGACTTGCTCCACTCCACAATTGCGGCCACCGCAACCTCTCTGCCGCATTCGTCCCCTAGGGGGCGAATGCCTTCGTTCTCCCTCTCAGACACACCGCCCCTTAGAGTCCCAGTTGACAACTCGTGCTCTACCGCCGCAAGTTGGATACAGGCGCCCTCGCCATCAAGACGCGCATCCGCGATGGCGCCCTCTTCGCCTGCCGCCGCAGCCTGTGTGCGGGAAGCATGGCGTTCTACACCCGGTGTGTGCACTACATCAGCGAAAGATGATGATGATGCTGCCAACGAGGACAGATGAACTGCGCTTGTGCTGCAAGAGACGCTGCCTACAGCACCCGTCACGAGGATACCGGAGAGACCCACGCCGAACGGCTGCGAAACGCGGGACTCCCCCTGCGGCGCCATTAGCGATGCCACCGATTTGGGTGACAATGAGCGCGGCTGCGCATCACTCGGCGTGTCGTCACCGTCGAGCATCACTGCCTCGACCACGTCAGCGGCACGCCTCTGCGAGGCGTGCTTCACAGTTGACGTCTCAGTCTGGCACGATGCTTGAGCTAAGTGTAGAGCGTCTCGGCACCTAGCCGTGTGCTCATCGTGGTCCCGCCCCACCTCCATGCCCAGCAAGGTCCTGTGGCGGCAGAGAGGTCGCAGAAAGGCTTGCAGCACGGTTGCGCACCACGTCAAGTCATCGGGAATTCGAGTGAAGCACGGCGTGAGGTCGGGTGGGGTGACCGCGGCTGACGAGGTGGATGCGGCGAGGTCCGAAACGCCAGCACCCGCACTCTCTCCCTTTGGTGTCGCAGCAGATTCGCTCCACGGTGCTGATGACACCGCGGCAGCCTCAGTCATGCTCTTAACACTAAGCTCATCAAGGACGAAGGGTTCACTTCTGCAATGATGCGGCAACATCTTTGGCGTCTCCGGCTTGGCCTCGAATAGCAGACTGCGCAGCACACAAGACTCTACTGATGTGCTGCTAGTCGGCTCCAGCTCGTGAGGCGGTGAATGGTGATACTGAGAGGCGAACCGCGTCCCTGCATCGTAGTAAGTAGATGATGACCGGGGCGGCAGATGCGCAGTCGTGAACACCCCCGGCTCTCCTGCCTTGTCTTTCGACAGAGGTGCAGAACTACGCCGCGGCAATCGGCCAGGCGCGGCTGATCCATCTCGCTCAGTTGACGTGTGGTGTCGGGTGCGTCGACCTGGTGGCGGGATCGGCACGCGCATCGATGGATCACGCAATGGTCTCTCGCCGCGGCGCTGCAGCGGCGGCGGCTCTCGCTGCGCCAATGGTGGATGCGTCAGGTGTGGGCAATCCGGTTTGGGAGCCGCGGTGGCGTGGCCTCCGATGCCGTGTCGATGCGGAAGCGAAGACACAGATGGCCGGCGTGGACCATACGCAGAGTAAAACGCGGCGCTCGCACTGCTGGGGCGGCTACGCGTCTGTACACTTGCCAAGGGCTGCGGCACGAAGGTGGTGGCGGAGGACCGGCGAAATGTCGCCTCGTGTGAAGTAGGGCAGCTAGCACGGTCACACGCGAAAGAAGGTCGGAGCGGACGCTTACCAATCACCTCCACCGTGCGCGGCAGCACTGATGTCACGATAGTGGCCTGCAACGGAGATGTGAGGTCTCTAGCGACGGGTGCAGCTGCTGAGAACACCCCTGGGGACCGCTGAGGACGCTGGTGCATACGCGCGCGGTGCTTGCTGGAGGCGCGGGCGCGTCCAGTGTGTGAAGGGTGCGACACTGCTGGCCCAGCCTCGCTGGTGGCGGCTGAGGAGCGGCGCAGCGGGTGGTGGTACAGCTCCACCTCGAGCTCTTCTCGCCGCCAGCGTTTCTTCATGGCTGTCATGCATTGCCTCAACGACTGCGCGCGCTGCTGTTCCTCCGGGGCGAGGCGAGGAACAGCAAGAAGCCAGTTATGCGCCTGCTGATAGTGCTGGTAGGCTGCCTGGTAGAGGCCCATCTCATCCAGCCAGTCCGCATGTTTCTGCTTCACGTGAGACAAGAAGCACACATTCTCGCGCCACTCCAGCCACATGCGCATGAGCGCCTTCTCCTCCTTCCCGTCGGTGTTGGCAGCGGCATCCCCATAAAGGGGACCACCTGCTGACATCCTCGCCGCCGCGGCGTCCTCCTCGCGGTCGTCCTCCCCGCCCCCACCCGCAGCGTACGCGCCATCCGGATGGCCCATTACCTGGAATGCGCGTCCCTGGGTGAGCCGCCGCCGCATCTTTGTTGCCTTGTCCTTCGCCACGAATACCTGCCGTTCCACCGCCTCTTCCGCCATCTCTGCGTACTGCAGCGCCTCGGCCAGCTGCTGAAGTCCGTGCTGCGTCTGCGCCATATTGAAGTATGTGATGCCGATTCCAGGTGCCCGAAGTTCTTCCTCCAGGGCCGCCGATCGGGCGAAGCGTGCGCTTGCCAGCGTGTACTCCCCCAGCTTGAAGTGGTAGACGCCGAGGTTGTGCTCGACAGCGGCCACAGCCTCGAGCCGCAGAAGCTCCTGCGACGGGGAGAAAAAGGGGACGCTCATGCTGCGCACGTTGTTGGCACTTCTAATGTGGTTGGCCCTGGCACCGATGACGTTGGCCGTGAGCACGGCTGGTCCTTTCATGTCGTGACTCCTGGCCTGCGCCGACGCGGCGGCTGGCTGTTGCCGGGGGGCTGTGTCGTGACAAGCGAGAGAACCCGTACATCCTCCCGCCACGCCGCTGAACGAGTGGCCATCGAGCTCGAGCAGATCTGGTACATACCGAAACACTCGACCAACATCCTTGCTCAGCAACCGGTCTGTCTGCTGAAGGAGTTGCAGGGCCGCAGAGTACTGCCCACGATTCATCCACTCCAAAGCGTGACGGCTCGCGAGCCTTACAAAGCGCAGCAACGTAGAGACCGTTGCATCCTCGCTCTCCTCGAGCTCCCTAACCAGAAGCTCACGATGACGGTCCGGGTCCGCACCGCTGCTCGGCACGATGCTGCTCGGGGTGGCTGCCAGCCCCGCGGCTAGACGCGCGTCTAGAACCATGACTCGCCGCATTAACGTGAAAACAAGCGTCAGTCGCTCGTCCAGCTGCTGCTCGAGCTCGCTGGCCTGCGTGTCAAAAGCCTGCTGAGCACGTGCCTGACGCACATGCTGGTTCACACGACTGCTGTGGCTAGCACCTGCTACATGGGCGGCACCCTCGGAGGCGCCCATGAGGGGTGGCTGTGGCAGCTGTTGGTGCCCTGCTATGCTGCGCAGAAACAGCTCGCTCGCCCTGTCAAGGGTAGGGGTGGCCCCTGGCACAAGCGACGGTGCCAAGAACGATGACACTTGAGGTCCAGGTGCCGGGAGCGGTGCCTCTGCAGACGGTCGCTCGAGGTCCTGCGACGTGCGTGCCTGAAGATGTGCTGCTTGTATCGATGGCCGGCTGGGCCGAAGCACGGCACAGGGCAGCGCAGAGTCAGAGCCTGAGCGACGCAGCAGGGACGACGGAGGCGGACCACTACTTCGGTCTCCGATACAGTCGGCTTCAGAAACAGCGCCGTTATAGTGTACAGGGGCGCCACACGCGGACACTAAAGCTTGCTGCCGAAGCAGGGCATTCAAGTGCGAGCGCAGCGCCGCCACGTCGTTCGCACACGTCTGCACAAACGTCGACGTGGGAGGCGTCGACGAAGACGGCGGCCGCCGTGAGCCTTCGGTACGCACCGGCAATGACGCCGAAGACAGGGATGGCGACGACAGTGTAGTCACAGCGGCGACAGCGAACGTGTGTGTGCCGCCGATGTTGACGGTGGGGCGAAACACACGTACATCATCGCTGGGATAACTGCCATACTCTTTCCCAGCCGTCACGCCACGGTGATCCACAGGGGTAAACCCCGCGTCGATTGACGAAATTGGGCTGTCTCGAAGCCGGTAGGCGTTGTCACTGCCGAGCTTTCTGGGAGACAAGGCCACGTCGCGGGGGAAGCCCTGAGTGGCGGACGGGCTGGCCACAACATCGTCTATGGGTCCGTAGGCTCTAACGTTTTGCGTGGCACGGCAGCCCCGGTCGGTGCTTGCGTTGGCTGGTTGTCGCTGGGTGCATCGCACCGTGGGCGACGGGCGAACAGCACTGGCAGAGGAAACATCAGTCGTAGCGCGAGTGCTCAGCATGCAGTCCATCGATTGCAGCGTGGGTCGCAGAGGAGTGCTGCGATCTCTGATGGGGGCGTGGCAGTCAAACTCATCCGCATGATCCATCACAGAGACATAAGAGGAGGCAGTTCTACAAGACGGCGAGAAGGCGTAGCAGCCATCTCCAGCATCCGTCAACGAGGCGTTCGGCGTTTCATTGAGTCCATCATATGAACGATACGGCATCCCGCTCTTGACCGCAGCCCTCACTGTGCATTCGTACGCTGTACCACACACGCGCGCAAGCGAGGAAGGCAAGAAAGCAGCCCGATACCCCCCACCACCACCTACGCCACCAACTTGGGCAAAAAAAGCACTCGAGTGCTCTCTCACACTGTGCGCCAGTGTGTGTGTGTGTCGGGCAGACACATGCAGACCCACGTCCTCCTCAGCCTTATGCGCACGCGGATAGAAGAATAAATGCTTCGTTGGTTGTTCCGCGCAACACCTTCACAAGCTCGACTTCGTTCGTCTCCGTCTTTGGGTTGATGTCGGCTCTCGTCGTCGCCTTCCGCCCCTCCTCCTGCTTTGGGGGGAGAAAGGAGATTGAAAGGCAAAGGGGAAAACAAAACAAAGCGATAGTCGTGGGGAAGTTGCTTCGCCGCGACGACTGTGGAGATGAAGAGAGACAGAGGAAGAGAAAGAGAAACACCAATGAAAGAACAACAACGTGCGCGCACACACACACACAACATGTGCTAACCACCAGTCACCCTTCAAGCTCATGAAAAGGGGACTTTCCTTGTATGTGCCTGCGTGTGTGGGGGGGAGGGGGAGGGGGAGCTCAACGCTTCCATTCCCTCACATACAAAACCCGCTCAAAGGCCACTCTACACCCCAATCGGCCTGCCAACCGGCGCACCGCCTGGTGCAATGCAGCGCCAGCCCCGCGGTATAGCAGCACGCCGACCCAGTCAGCTAAGCACAGGCCCTGCCGCAAACCACACCCACCCTTCGCTTCGCAGGTCGCTGCTCCCACCATGCCGATCGCCACGGGGTGCACCCCCACTCGGAGTGACGCTCTGGCTCGCCACCCCAGCGGGCAGCGAGCACCCCGTGGGGTACCGCTCGAGTCACGCTGACACTTCGCTCATCGTATGGGTGGCGCAGACCCGTTCACCGTCGCAGCTCACTCTGATGCCGCGCCATCCACGGCCTGACCGCCGACACCAGCAGCGTTACCTCGCCTTGACCCCCCTCCCCCCTACGTCGCAGTCCCTTGGTCCGCTCTCACAGCCAGAGGGTGGCTCGGCATTGGCAGGGATAGGGGGTGGGCTCCTTGGCTTCCCCACACAGAGTTGGGGGGGAGGGGTGGGGGTGTGTGCTGGGGCCTAAGGTGCCCCGCGCTGAGGCGCACTCCGCCATCAGACGCAGAGGAAACGGCAAGAAAAGAGTTTGAAAGTGCTGAAATCATGCGCGTAAAGATGAGCTCAGGCGGCTGTGCGAGTCAGCGCATTCATAGCCACCCGATAAACCGTCGGCAGCGCTCCCATTGATGTTGACGGGGTGGCAGATTCTGCGTCACTCCCATGAACACACCGAGGCGAGGACAGGACTAGCACGTGACGCAGCGTGGCATCCAGTGTGTCAAGGAGCTGCAGCTCCGCCGCAGTAAGCGACACATGTTCGAAGTGAAGGAGAAGCAGTCGCCACGGTAAAAGAGATACACCGAGTTGCTCGGCCAGCGCACGGGCGGCTGCTTGGGCTGTTGGCGCAACCAACGCACGGATGAGCGCAGCGCTACGATCACTGCTGTCATCACTCGAAACACCCTCGCCTGCGCCTACATTTATTAGCGCGGCCAAATGAAGAGTAGCTTTGAGGACGCAAACGAGCTCCTGCTCCCACTGCAGCCTGCTCTCCGCAGCGGAGACAATCACCTCTTTGGGGATGGCCGGTGTTGAAGTGGGAAGCGCACCTGGAGGAGAGTCGCTTTGCGCGGCGTCGGTCGCTTCCGTATGTCTTCTTGAGCCGGCACGTGTGGCCCATGGCATGCGAGGGCCCCACGAACATTCCGACTCGACTGACGCAACGCCGCTAGCAGAGGGAAACTTCTCTGGCACGAACACTTCTGACATGCCGCCGCAGTCGCTGCTTTGTGGCACCCTTCGAACACGGCAATCGCCGCGCCACTGCAGCAGCGCTCGCAGCAGCATCTGGTTCAGTAGACACACTCCCTCTGCGGTGACGGATAGCGGCTGCTCTCGCGACAACTCTGCCAATGCATGCTCAGCAGATGTAGCAGAGGGAGAAAAAACATCGCTGGGAGAAGGCACAGGCGAGGGAAGGTAGAGGGTGGAAAGCGGAATGTTCAACAGCGCACGATAAAGTTGCCTGGCGGTGCGTATTGGAGTTTGTACTGTGGCCAATGCACCGCTGCCGACGCGGATGCTTCTGTTGCTGCCTGCGAGCCCAACGTGAGCGGTACCGCGTGACGAGGACACAGGTGGCGGTGCCGTGGTCGCATTCAGCCAACGCCGCAGGAACGAGGCGAGGTGAAAATATGCGGACGCCTCCGCACACATGCCAACCGGTCCCGGAAGAGCCACGCCGAGCTCCAGCATAGCGCCGTCGTGCTCGACACGCGCAAGAAGTGCGCACAATTCTGTCAAACTCGCGTTCGTCGTCGCCGCTGCAGGAGAAATAGTGCATGCCTGCGACGCCTCAGCTTCAATGTCCTTCGCGCTTGGCAGATGTCCTCTCTGGGGAAGGAAGAGAAGATGCACCGCCGCCCACGTCGTGACGTCCAGTCGCGCATCCTTCGAGAAAAGCGGCAAAAGGGCAGTGAGTGCATGGCGTGCTGTGGCCCAAGTCACCTCTCCCCCGTCTGGCCGAGAAGGCCCTCCGCATGGGGCAGCGAACGTGGGCGACGTCTGTATCACTGATGTCTGTCTTTTCTGCAGCTGAGAACAGAGAAGAGAGAGCCACAGCAGCGGTAGCAGCTGCAGGCGGCGCTGCTGCAAGCGAGGCGGTACACGACGCGCAAGCGAGCCTTCATCCGTCGCGGTGTCGCAAGAAGCAGATGAACTCGACTGCGCGCCAAACAGTACAGAGTACGCCGCCGCGTCGGGGCCCATAAACCAGGCATTTCGCGCTGCCTCAGCGCGGCGGCCCGACTTGAGCAGCACAAGCTCATGCCACAGCACATGATCCACGCACCGGCGCGTCTGCTCGCATAGCAGGGCAGCGTGTACCTGCAGCAAACGCTCGTATGGGCGCTGAGTCCTCCCAACATCTTGCAGCGGACTTGTGTGATCCAGGAGCCCCCAGTGTTGTACCCCTGCTGCGAAGTGCACAATCGCCCAGTGAAGCGAGTGCAGATGACACGACCTCGTCGGCGCCTCCACCACGGAGGCAGCGGCGCTATTTTGCTGAGGAGCCTCAGTGGAGCTAGATAATGCAGGAGGGTGGCTTCGCTGCCGACACGTCCCAGTCGCAGTCGCAGCGGCATCTTGCGCAAGGAAGATGGAGATGGAGAAGCACACATCCAACAGACGCTCTACGTGGGTGTCAGCGACGCCGAAAAGACCGCTCACGTGTAGCAGTACAGTGGCATTGAAGAGCGACTGCGTCAGCGCCGCCGCGAGGCGGACCGGAAGTGGGTGTGGAGACAATGATGGTGGGGGAGACCATGTCGTAGAAGACGACGCCGAGAGCTCCTCAACGCTTCCGTCTGCGCCGTGCTTGCAGCGATTTGACCGTGAAGAGTCTGCTAGTCGCTGCGAGCCCCTTCGCACGGCCTGCACACGCGACTGCGCCTCTGTGAGTTGGCGGCGCAGCACTTTAAACTCGACCAGCACATGATGAGCGTGGCGTTTCGCAAAGGCGGAGACCTCCGCCCTGTGGGCCGGGCCGTACGCCGGCGTCTCCGAGTTAGCGGAGGCCCCCACGCCGTCACTCCAGCTACCCAAGAGCTGCCTCGCCGCATCCGCAGAAGGGGAGAAGTGCATCCCTTCAAGCCACTTGTGCAAATCCGCCTGACCCTCCGTCTGGTCGTGATAGCGCCGGCCGAGCTCCACGTAGCGCAAAGCGCGCCCCACAGGAAATGCATACGGCTCCGTCGTAACAGAGCCCTTGGTGTCGTGGGGAGTACGGGAGCGTCGAAGCTGATATCGAGAATGCTGGCGACGATGATGTTCGGGGCGAGTACTGTCGGGGGTGTACTGAGATGGTTGTGCACTGGTGGTTGCTGATGCTGCCGGGTTTGATGTCTGACGCTTGCGAAGGAAGTCGAAAGCAGGCGAGGAGGAGGCTGTGGTGGCGTCATTGTCCCGCACTGAGCCCGACAGACTCTCCAGACCAGGGATTCGGTAGCTGCGACGACGAGACTCGAGAGCACAACGGAAGTGCATTCCTGAGCTCGCCGCCCTTGCAACAAGACTATACAGCATTGGCTGCCGACCACAGCGAGGCGCCAACGAAGAAGTGGCGGCCGTAATGGGTGATATTACGACGCTTGCATGGTGTGCCCTGTTCATGTGTTTTGTGTGTGCCTGTTTGAACCTGCCGTGACGCGGCGCTGGCGGAGGGCAATGGAAAGCAGCCAGAAAAAGGGCAGGGACCAATCAGCTCGGAAAGTGGAGTGAAAGCCGACCCGCTGAAAAGAGAAATGCTGACGATCTACGTGCGACGTGCACCGCTGCGACTCTCTGCGCCACCGTAACTGACAGAGAAGACCCCATCGCGCATCGATATAAACACACGAGGCGTGTCTGCGGTGACTGCCACTACGTGAGCAGAAGCGCAGACGCCTGTGTGGGTGTGCTGTAAGGGGGGGAGAGCACAGCATCCCTTCCGACCTCTAACATCAAGGCGCTTCGTCTTCTTTCGACGTTTACTGTGTCGCACCTTACGGGGGTTAACCGTTAGAGAAACGAAAAGAGAGGAAAACAGAAACAACATCTCTCGGTTTGTCATCATCACTGCACCCCCACTGCCCCGGTGCGGCTCGGGGAACAAAGAAATGAAGCGCCGCGCACGCCAACACAAAGACACGTGCGCAGCCCCCACTCCCTTCCATTGCGGTTGCTCGACAAGCGCTCTAGTCGTCGACGGCGGCGGCGTCCTCGTCCTCAGACGAGGTGGAGGCCATGCACTTGTGCTCCGCCATTTTCTCCAGGACACAGAAGAACATTGGGCCCCAGCCATGGCAGGTGTCGGGCAGCAGCAGGCGGCCATACGCCGTCGCCTCGCCGAGCACAGTTGGCGTGGGCGAGACACACGCCCCTGCGCAGGACGCATCTGATTCGCCAGCGCCGTTTGCAGTCGTTGATGGCGTAACAGAGGATTCCGCAGCAGCAGTAACAGACGACGAAGTCTTGACTATCCTGACCTTGCACCGGGTCCGCTGCAGTGCCTCACCCACAACGCCATCGTTCTCCAAGGGTGAGATAGAGCACGTGCTGTACACAATGCGGCCACCAACGCAGCACGTTTCAATAGCGCGTTGCAGCAGTACTCGCTGAAGAGCAGCGAGCTGGACGGTCGTCTCCTCAGACCACTCCCGACAGGACAGAGGCAAGCCGCCCGACTGCTGAAGCAGGTGCCGCTCCGAGGAGCACGGGGCATCGACGAGAACGCGTGAGAATGTCTGCGGGTCGTACCACGTCTGCGCATCGCGCTGCGTCGTTCGCCACGGGACGTAGTTTACCGGCACGTGCTCCTGCAAATTCCGACGGAGCCGTGCACAACGGTCGGCGCGGGTCTCATTGCACGTGAGCGCTCCGTCGGGTGAGAGAAACTGCGCAATGGCGATGGACTTTCCACCAGGTGCAGCGCACATGTCTAGCACGGTGTCGAATGCACCGACCTGCAGCTGCTCCACTACGTGTGCCGAGGCGTAGTCAAGCAGGTAGTACGCCTTGATGCCAAAGGCGTCGATTGGGGGCTTGGCGATTATACCGTTCTGGTGTAGCGGGTCGCTAGATGCTGCGGCTAGAACCTCCTCCTCCCGCAACGTCTCTTCATTGTTAACATGGATGCCGCGATCTGCCATGCTGGAGGCTTCTGCCGAGTTGGTCTTCTGGGGGGGCTGAAAGGCTTGAATGAGGGAGTTGGGGTCTACCCGTGACAGCCCTCGTGTCGCCTCCTCGAAGGGGACCTGGGAGAAGCGGTTCCACAGCGCCACCTTACGCGGCCCCTCCATCATGGCAGCGCGAAGGGTGGGCCAACGCTCACCGTAGATGTCGCTGTAGTACTCATCGAACGTGCGTGGTTTAGTACAGCTCTTCGTCTTGAAGACGCCTTTAGTACAGGCAGTGGGCACAACTCCGGCCCTATTGCGGCTGCGACCGGGGCCGCGAGATGAGGGCATGAACGAAAAAGAGACGTATGACACACACGCAGCGGGGGGCTAAGGGGGGAAAGAGTGAAGCGTGACGTGGGGCACTGCCTCACGGGTGTCAAGTACGTCGGTGTACGGTGACACTATTCCTCCTGAGCATTCCCATGAATAGCGACCGCACACAATGCCCACGGACATGCACACATGCAGATGTAGCACAGTATTTGCGAGGATTGACGCCGCCGGCAACAAAGCGGAGATGAGCAGGGAAGGAGGACGACACGCACACGGAGTGGAAGCAAAGGAGAGGGGACAGAAGAAGGTCAGTGGGGGGGGCCGTGGCTAATATATACCCGTGATAAGAAATGGGCCCGATGCCGCCCACGCAAGGGGATGCTAGAGCACGGCAGGAGAAAGCATGATGAAGAGAAAGATACAAGGCGCTACGCTGTGACTCAGAATGACAATGGTGATCCTGAAGCATTCACTGACGCATATCCGGCGCAGGCACTTCTCCAGAGAAGATAGTATGAGCATCGCAGAGAGACGAACAGTCCTAACCTCTGCGTGTGTAGGGGGGGGGGGGGTGCGGGAAGAAGGGACAGAGGAAACGCACCGAGATCGCGGGAGAGCAAGGAGATGAACACACTGTACTCCGACTACGTCCAACTCCAGTGCCTCGCTCTCCACGGCCTACCTCACAACACTCGCCCAGCCACGAGCTCGTCTGCCTCTTCGTTCGGTTTTTCGCGCACCACTTGCCTGCATAAAGCGCTGTGAACTTGGAAATCAGGCGACTTTTCCTTAACACAGACAGGCCAACGCCAACACGCAAATGCGAAATGAAAAAGAGGGGTGCCGCCCCGACACTGTGAGAGGAAGGGAAAGGAGAGGGGAGGTTCGACTTCCACCCCACGCGTCAAGGCAGACTCGAACATGACTACGAGTTTGGCTTGTCATTCAACGAAGATTTATTGGCATCAGCAGGGGGAACAGCAGCAGCATCTGCCTTCGCATCGTGTTGCGGATGTCCTTCTTCAGCGATGGTAGCAGAGGACGGAGTCGAATCCGCCTCCTTTGCCTCTCCCGCCGCCTCTGCTGGCAGCGAAAACCCAAGAACATGGTTCAGCTGCGAGTACGGCGGCGGGGTGTAGCGGGTTGCCATGTAGTCCCCTCCTCGCAGCGGGCGCTGTAGTTCATCAATCATCACCCCTTTCATCCACGCGCAGCCGGTCTCCGGGTCTGCCAGCTGAGCCCACGCGCGATCGATCGGGTCTGGTGACTGTCGCAGCAGCGACGAGTCCCAGTGGTGCATGTACGTATTCAGGCCCACTTGAGGGCCAAGCACCTGCACGTTGTAAGGCACCTCAGCCAGGAAGTAATGCACCGGCACACGCCAGTAGAAGGTCGGGTTGTCCTGGCACAGTACCGCGGTAGGGTACACGTTCCCGACCTCGACAGTGATGCCTGTCTCTTCCCATAGCGTGCGAATGGCAGCCTCCTTGTAATGCTCGTATAACAGCGTCCACTTCCCCGGCATCTTTAGTGAGATGGGCGGGATGTCTGGCGGGCGCAGATCTCGATTGATACGGCGCAGCAGCAGCCACTCCACGTCTTCATTTGACCTCGGCGTCGCAGCCCTCTCGGTGACGCCATCTTTGCCTGGCTTCCGCCGGAACACGGCCAAACGCACGTAGGCAGGGTCCTGATCGAGCGCCGTCTCCATGAGCTGCCGGCAGTTGAAGATACCACGCTCACTGCCGAAGAGGTATACCGTCAGCTCCACATCGTCCGCCGCCGCGTAGCCACCCTCCGCTACCGGCACGCTAAGCCGCATCGGGTTGGTGAGCTCAACCTCTAGGTGGACGCCAGTACGGTACTTCAGCTCCGAGGCCCACTCCCGCATCGGTCCAGTGACCTTGCGCGCCTGCGCCGCTGTTGTCTGCCAGCAGTACACTAGCGAATTGGTGAGCAGGTCAAATCGGCCTGGTGGCCGCTCGATCTTCTTGAGCTGAATGCGCGCACTCGGTGTCTGCAGGTCTGCCTTGACGAGAGACTGGGAGAGCATCCCATCCATGGACAAGTTCACCTCTCCTTCCAGCGCGTGCGAAAGCTCTGACTGGAGCCCGGAGGTGTCGTCTGTCATGTACCCATGCCCATCTCCGGTGGATTGCCAGCGGCACGGCACCATCTGCACCGCTGGGCAACAACGCCCACTGCTGGTACGCGCCAACGCGGAAGCAAAAGAAGTTTGCGCACCTGCCAAGCCGCGCATCAGCGGCGACGCCGCTTTCGTCCACCGAAGTGAGTTACTACCAAAGTGTATGGGAGCCGCAAAGGCATGCATCGGTGAGCGATGCAGCAACGGCCCAGTGAGCGTCATCCCTGTGTACGGTCCGCCTCGACGGTTCGCTATCGGGCACAAAGGCGCTGCCCAGGTAAGAGCGGCAGCGAGAGAAGTGGGGGCGCCACACGTGAGTGGGTGAATGCAGCATATGGGAATTCGACGAGAGGGGTGAAGCAAGGGGGAGAGTTGGCGCCTGTGTACATGCGTGCATGTGTGGTTGTTGCGCTGTGGATGCAGGGGAAAGAGAGAGGAGGAACACGAGCAAAGGTGTACCTTGCCCTCCACGGCCTCCCCGTCATCGTAGCACCACCAGCACAGACGTGGGGGGAGGGGGGGGGGGGTGGCTCGTGTTGAAGCAAGAGGCATGTCGCTGCCATTCTTCGTGAAAGGTGCACAGGTGTGCGCGTACGGGTGAAGACACGGCAAACAGCGCAATACAGAAAAGCGGCGACAATGCCTGCACCTCGATGAGAATTACAACCGTCGCTTCTCTTCTCTCCTGTGACAAGTGCAGACGCGCTGAGCCCACTGCTTGTTTTTTTTTTTGCATCGTGTTTTCTTCTTTTCTTTTCCTCTCTGTGTGCAGAGTGTCCATCGTCGCAGGTGCACGGTGGCGATGAATATTCGTTGCCCACCTCCCTCCTCCTCCTCCCCACGCAACACACAATCACCGAGGCACAGGCGGACATGAACAAGACCGCCCGCCACGACTGTAGCCTTCACCGTTTCTTCCTCGACCCCGCCAGTCACATTTTTTGGTAACGCAGAAAAAATGTATAAAACTAAAAAAGGGGGTCGATGGCGGGGATGCCCCCGCAGCCCCAGACGACAACCCCAGGCGAATAAGTGCGAAACCAACACGTAGAGAAAAGAGCGCGTGGACGGCAGAGGCGACGCAGGAGGCGCAGACTTCACTGTCAAAGCAGGAAGTCCACCCACCCACCCACCCCACGACGAAAGAAGAGACGATAGGGAGGAAGTGTGAAGAGTACGCGTGTGTGTCTAAGCAGGTTTGCGGATGGGTGCGTGAGAGAGAGAGAGAGACACACACACAAAATGGTGGCCTAGAAGAGAACAGAAAAGTGGACAAAGTAGCCCCTGCGCACTTGCCTCGTTGTTGTTGTTTTTCACTCTCGGTGGATGGTGGCTGGTGCTGCTACGGCGACACCCACAAAGTTCATGGCTGCGCCTGGGCTTGTGTGGAGGGGTGAGTAAAGGGCGGAAGAGTCCCAACAAAGTGGAGGTGGGGGAGAAGGGGGAATACACGCATACCTGTATGTGCTGAAGCGATTTAAAACTTCCACACAGAAGCCCCTGTAACCCGCACACAATGTTTGGTCACTTCGCCGACCTTGCCTCCGCCGATACTGGTTGTGTAGCCAACAGTAGCAGCGCCGTCTCCTGTGCACGCTCGAGGTGCTTCCGCAAAAGCATGAGCTTAAACGGAGTCACGTTACGACCAACATTCAAGTCGAACTCGTACGGGTCCTCAATGCACCAGCGGTAGTGTATCCTCTCCCCACGGATTCGAGCCATGTCCTCGGCCTGCTTCGTCCACGAGAGCATCTCCTTCGTCGTCTCCCCGGCTGCCCGGGTCAAGCTCATCACCTCGGTCTCCGGGGTAAACTCGTCAAGGTAGTAGCTCACAAAGTCCATCAGCATAACCGCCAGTGCCTGGCCGTCCTGCTGTGGGGTCTCCAGCGGCATGTAGGGTGGCATCGGGGCGATGTTGGCCACGTCGCACGACTCCACCGGCACCAGTTTCACAAGCTTCCGTCGCAACAAGTAGTAGACGACCATGATATTCCAGCCGTACGAGGTGATGCAGCCGCCATCCACGGAAGCGTTCAGCCCTGTCTTCTTACTCCACTGCTTCACTAGCATGCTCAACCAGCGCGCCTCAGGACACTGGGTGAAGTAGGCCCGCAGCAATGCACTGTTGCGCACGCCATTGCGGCGGTTGGCCGTCACGTCAAAGCTCACGCCATCCACACCGAGACCGCCCTTCACGCGCAATACCGGCACACGCGTGCGGCGAACAAGCTCGATATCCCACAGGTAGTGTTCCCGTTTCACTACCTCGCTCAGCCGGAAGAGAAAGCCGGACTGCAGTCCTTTGGCCACCTCCGAGACAGCGTCGGCGCCCTTGCCGTCCTGTACATCCGCCGGGCTCAAGCAGACAAAGTCCACATCAGAGCCCTGCTCGTGTACGCCCAGGACAACGGTGGAGCCAAAGATGTAGGGGGTCATCGTCGGGTCCACTTGCTGCACGCATGCAGAGACCTTCTGATGCACATCTTCGACGGGCTTCGTGTCCAGCCGTCGCGACAGCTGCTCACCGCAGAAACGCAGCACTGCTGCTCGAACGTCGCCAATCGCGGCAATGGATCGCCCCGCCTTGCCTTTCATCCGTACCTGATCAAGCGTGAGACACACAAAGCACTGCTGGTGACCCTCTGCATGCGCACACTTGTTTACTTATTTGGTTTTCTTCCGCTTCTCCTCCGCACTTCCCCCCTCACCTCTTTTGGGGCGTCGTCTCCTCCCTGGCTGGGCAGCACAAGTAGAGTGCTGCTGGCCGCCCTCGGTGAGTCCTGCGGCGCGTACGGGTGAAGTCCAGCACACGGCGGTTCGCGAGAGACACCCACCCACACTTGTATGTCCACACAAGGCTACAGCGCGGGCGAGCTCGAGGCAGCCAAAAGAGAGACGTGAAAAGAGAGAGGTGCGGCCAGAGCAGCCAATGCAATCAGCGGCACGAATAAGAAGGAGAGACACAAAAGGCGTCTCGGCACCAGTATTACCTGGTACATGTGCAGAGTGGGAGAGAGCCTGTAGGCTCAGGTGAGTGGGCGCGTGGGATGGGGGGGGGGGGGGGGGCAAGAGGAAAGCGTAGGCGTACGTTGTGCAAGCGCGAATAACGGGAGAGCAAGAGAAAGAAAGTGGGGAAAGAGAAAAGTGGAACAGGAAAAGAAACACTAAAGTGGCACTCTCAAGGGATTCACCGCCGCGACTACACAGGCGAGAAAATAAGAAACGAAAGAAACAACTCAAGGCCGAGCCCATGCAGTCGTGTTACATGCGTCACACGATGGAGCTGTGGGGGAGAGGGAGGAGGAGCTACTGGGCTTCAAAAGAGAAGGGAGGAAAGAGAAGACTCAAATCCACCCACCCGTGCGTGCCGCCTCACCGCTCAGAGATATCCTATCTTCGCTTCAGCGCGATGAACGGTGTTGGTCAGTGCTTGTTCTTGGTGATGTTCTGTGCTCGCACTAGCAGCGACACCCAACGCGTGGATGCTTGTGCAGTCAGTGGCGACTAGCAGAGAGGAAAGCTGAATTGGCACACCTACACGAGGTGAAAGAATAAAGGAAACGCTCCACAGAAGAGTAGCAGAGTTAGTGAGGCAGCAGAGAAGAGGCCACACGCTTCACAAGTCGCGTGCACCCAGAACAAAGAGAAAAGAGAGAGAGAAAAAGGGGTGCCTCAGCGTCGGCCATCGATGCGAGACCCGTGTTCCATGTCGGTGAGCACCATCAAGATATCTGTAAGCCCCTCCGTGACTCGGTCAGAGAACGTCACCTCCAGCTCCGCCAGATGCCTCGAGTGCGCCTCCACGGCCTTAGCAGACTGAATCTGGTGCCACACAACATGCCTGTTGATTTCCTTCACACGCGCGCGCAGGAAAGCCACAGAGTTCGGGTACACTACGTAGCCCACCTCCTCGTCACGTTGCTGCTGCTGATGCTCAGGGGTCTGCAGCGGCAGAGACGAGGGCAGCTGGGTGTGTGAAACCTGCAAGTGTGATCCTTCGCATCGGGTCACTGCGGGCTCCATCCGTCCGCATGCACTACTGTGTCGAGCCCCGGCATGGTCGCCTTCTCCAAGGTCCATATTCAGTGATCGGTGTACGCTGTCTGTTGCCGTGTGAATACTGCGGGAGGTGCGCGACGACGACGACGACGCCGAAATCGCGGCCTTGTGAAAGGCGGTGGCATTATCGATCTCTCGTTCTCCTCCGCTCTGTCTTCGTGGCGGTGTGATACCGTTCACCGACGTCGCTGCCGAGTACGTCGTAGGGGTGACATCGCCAGCACCCCGGCCTTCGCGTGCAGAAATCGTGTCGTGCTTATGTGGTCGACGTGAGCTGCAAGCCGCCGCCACCTCTGCCGGTGGTGGCGGCGGCGATGCCAACGAGGACGGTGCTGAGGGTGGAGAGCACGGAAAGGGCGGTGACGAACGTGGTCGTGGTGCACGAGCCACGGAAGCCGCAAGAGCCAGAATCGCGTCCTCCAAGTTCGCTGGGGTTGCCGGACGGGGCGCCTGCCGCGTGTTTGTCCCCGGAGATCTCGGCAGCTGAGAATGACACACAAAGCAGGAGCACCGGGAGGAAAAAGAGTGAGGTGGCGTCTGAGGGGGAGGGATGCCGCGCTGCCCTGCCTCGTCACCCAAGCCGTCACTCCCGCGCCGAAGACAGTACCTCGGAGAGCAAAGGAGGTCAGAATAGGACGGAGGTGAGTGCGGTTGGCGAGCAGAAAAGGGGGAAAGCCGGCAGAGACCGCGCCGGTTGAGGAACGCCGAAACAGCGTCCGGAGGTGCTCGCTGAGCTAGCCGCTTGGCGTGCTCCGCCTCCTCATCTGGAGTTGCCTGCTTCCGAACCACTAAGTGCGCGAAGGACTCGGTGGCTCGGCGCGGCGACGGCTGCGGAGGCCGCGGAAGTGGCGACGACGACCGCGACGACCATGAAGACCACGATGATGTCGAGGATGCGTGATGCTTAAGCCTCCATCCGGTAGGCGATAAAGTGTTCCGCGTGGAAGCGCCTTGGGGCGTAGGGCAGAGCGCGACCTTTGAGAGTGGCAGTGGAGGAGGTGCGGGACCGTTGGTAAGCGGCTGTGCACGACTTGCCCATCGCGGGGGGCTGTAGAGCCGACCAACCTGCTTGAGACGCCGATTCGGGGACACAGGACGGGAAAGGGTGTTTGCACAGACTCGCGCGGGTGGAGGAGAAGCGTGCCGACCTCGACGGCGTAAAGCGTCGGACTGACTAGGCTGGGCAGTCACCCGCTCATTGGCGGAGAGAACCGGACGCTGAGCCCTCATCGTTGCACCTCCCCCAGCCATAGAAGATGGCAGCGGTGTCAGAGGGGTGTGCGGCTGCACAGAGGTGCCGCTATCTTCCCGGGGGAATATACCACCTGCTGCTGCAGACCTTGGTGTAAGGCGTTGCTCGTGGCGCCTCGCTGTCCGCTGGCGTGAGCCAAGTGCCTCTACGGAGAGCAGAGTTCTGCGTCTTCCATGACCATTGCTTCCGGCATCCGGCTCTACTGGCGTCGCTGGCCACGGCGATGCAAGAGGACGCTGCGGAGGTGAGGATGGGGTGCACAAGCCCGCTCTGGGAGAGACCCGCAGACCGCTGGTGTACGGTGACCGTCGATGGCAAGCACTTACGTTTTGCGCCTTTGCTCTCGCCTGCAGAGGGCAGCTCTTCGGCGTGGGCGGCGTCATTAGTAGTAATCGCCGCTGGCGATGGTGCGCCGCTACTTTCTTTGCCTCCTGGGCCAGACGCTGTCCTGCGTGCCGCGCCTCCGCAGTCGCCACGCACAGTCGCACTTCAGCAGAGATGATCCGATGAGCTCTGCGCAATCCGTCCAAGAGCAGCGTCGCTGTAGCCTCCGATAGCCTGTGTAGCTCAAGAGTGAGGCAAATACCGCCTTCAATATGATGAGCAGAGAGTAGGCTCGCGTGGGGAGGGGTACGCAGAAAGCCCGGAGATAATGCCGGTGATGTCCGATGCGAAACCAGTGCGACCACCGGCGAGACTGCGTAGGGCACTGGCCACATCGCAGCACCCGCTCGCAGTCGCGATTGCGTAGAACGTGAAGACGTGCTTGTCGGCCGTAGCGCGCCACGCTCATTGTTCGTGCACGGTTGCCGTCGCAGATGCGTGGGAGGAGGAGTGCCCGCATACGGAGAAAAAGCCGCTGATCGGTCAGAGTTCAGACACCGACGCCGGCACGCATCTTCTCGCTCCCCGTGCCCTCTGCTGGCGAAATGACGGCCCTCCCGCGCGGACGGCACACGGCGAACTGTGCGCGGAAGCGGTGATTCAGGAGTGGCGTCAGCAGACGACACTCTTTGCCCGCCCACCCTTTTATCCCACGTGAAGGCGGCAATCCCAGATGCCATGGCGGATGCCTCCATCAAAGTCACCCCACCCATCACAGAGATGTGTTTCAGAGTCGGGGACGTTGCCGCCGCGCACAGCAGCAACTCCAGCGCCGTCGACGACGCCATGTACTTCAGGTGAATCGTCATGGCGGTGAGCGACACACACGAGGCAAAGAGTGGGGCCACGCATTGCACATCGCAGAGATGAAGCATGTGCAAAGGCGTGTTGCCTACAGTAACACGCTCCACCGTGTTGTGCGTGAGACGCGCGGCCAGCGTGTGGGTGGAGGCGGTAATGTGCCGCGGTTTCTGTGGTTGGGACAGACTGTTCGGAGGCATGTGAACTGTTGCGGAGAAGAGAAGGGCCAGTGGAAGCAGTCAGCAAGTTCTCTACTCTGGATGTAATCAACTGACTCTAGGTGCACGTTATGTATGTCGCTGTAGAAGACGACTCACCTGCACGACTGCCGCTCCAACGTGTGGTGGCCAGTCCTCTGCACCAGCCTGCTTGAGGAGTCCGAGAAAAAAAAAGAGACCAGCACCCGGGCACCTCCTCCCCCCGCTCCCCCTCGACTGCTCTCCCGGATGTCACGCTGTGACCCTGATGATGTCTGAGAGTTTCTACGACTGAAAACAGGAGAAGGCAAGGACTAGAACACTTCAGTCGCTACAAGAGTCAATCAGTTGAGTCAGCCAAGCCTTCGTGTCGGTGGGTGCAGGGCGAAGCATACGAGAAGGATCACTCACAAGCGTGCAAATGTGAGGGGTGTCGTCTGTGCGTAAAACTACCGGAATTCAGGTTGGAGTTTGATCGGATACTTTGTCAAGGTGTTGGCTCTTCTGCACGGACGTGTGTCTGCCTGTCTAGGGGATGAGCGCTGTTGTCTTGCCAAGTGCAGGAAACAGAAGCACGCATCTAAGCGCAGCAGCACACACCAACGTGGGTGTGGCCCTGAGGAGGAGAAAGGGAGAGAGACGGTAGTGGGACCACCTCCGTGTGGACACCATGCGCCCCTCTCCTACAGGGGAAAAAAAAAGAAGGAAATGAAAAAAACGCGCTGCAGGACGGCACTCGCGCACTCGTACCCCCTCTGAGAGTGTGCGAGTCGCAGAGAGAAAGAGAGAGAGAGACGGTGGGGAGAGAAAAAAAAATACACCGAAACACACGCGCAGGCGCAGTGATGGATGCGCTGAAGTACTGTAGATGAGAGAAGCAATCGAGTAAGGTCAATGCTCCCGTCCTGACTGTACCTTCTATTCTAGTATCGCTGTATGAAATGTGTGGGTGTGCAGGCGTATGTCGCTGTCGAGTGAGCGACCAACAACGCGGAGGGGCGTGAAATGGCAGCAGTGATGTATGCATGCATGGAAAGACAAGAGAAAAAATGGACGAGCAGGAAGCTATGATGAACAAAATCTGGTGAGTGGCACGCAAGGTGCAGACTTGTGCCAACGCCACTCGTGAAGAGAAAGGGAAAGTGCAAGACATCAGCCAACAGAACCAGCCACAGCTTGGTGTGAGCGTGATGTCGCCGATGTTTCTGCTTCTCTACGAGAGTGCGACTGCTCAGAACACCGTAGCCGCGACAGCGTCTTTCCGCTTTTCGCGGCTGTATTCGATTTACCTCTTCATATGGGGGTAGAGGGAGCACGAGGTGACGAATCAAACATGCAATCATCAGTGCGCGAAAGAAAACAATCGTCGACTCCATCTAGTGGTCTGCTGCAGTGATATGTATGTGGCGCTGTGAAGGTCAGGCAACGAAGCAGAAGCACAAACATAAACGTCACATCTCTTTCAGTCGTCCGCCAGCGCACCGTCAGCCGTAGGGGGGGGGGGGGGGGGGGCAGCGAGAAAAACGACAGTGGCAGAGGCGAATGCAGCGCCAGCGACGTATACGCGTCAAATGTCAAAGCCGCAGCGCATCATTGTCCTCATCGCTTTCAGAGAAACATACCTTCCCAGAAGACGCACACACACACACACACACACACACGCACGCCGCGGAGCCGCCTGGGTATGGGCACACCCGAGCTAATGTCACAGGAAGAGTTGTTATCCCTGCAGAGACGTCAGTGGCAAGTCTACTGAGCTAAGGAGATGCAGAAGACGGGTAGAAGCTCCTACTCCCCACCAACAATGAAACACTGCATGTGGGTACGAGGGTAAGCACGCGCGCATGCTTGTGCTTAGGCACTGATGTTCGTCCAAACCATTGGAGCAACAACAGCTCACTGTGAGGATGGCGGTGGCGCTGCTTGCGCAACTACATTGAGCCCCACCGGTACGGCCTTCATAGCCTTATGTGCTGCCGAAGATAGCCGCTGCTCGATAGCCTCGTAGCGCTTCTCCTGCGCCGCGCGTGCATCAAACATGTCGAGCGCAAACACCCTGTAGTAACCGGTACAAGTCATGGCAAAACCGGCCACCAGTCCAGCTGCCTTAACGCGCCACATAGCGAGTTGGCCACACTCTCAGCGCGGGTAGCCACTCGAGTGGTCACGCCTACGCGTGCAAGCGCGACTGTAGTCTCACCGACCGCTGCACGCGCCAGAAAACCGCACAGACGCTTCTAGCGTTGTTTGTCCTCCTCTTTGTTTCTCTCAACTGAGTGACTGCGCACTATTGAGAGGTGCAGAGCAAACCGAAAAGAAGAGGAGGAAGGGGAGGGAGGGAGGGGGGAAGAGAGCAGCTAATAAGTGAAGGGGTGGGGACTCTGCACCGCACGCAGAGATCAGCGCACATATATGCAGAAAGCGCACACGCATAAGCATGTAGTTAGGCCCACCGCACAACTGAGAGAGGCATACAAGGAGTGTACCCCTTCCGCCCCACTGAAGCTCACGAGGCACCACAGAGGAAGCTGACACAGCGGCAAGCGGAGAGGGAATGCACGGGAGAGAAAGAGCAGAGCGGCTCAGATGATGAAAGAGAAGGGAAAGAGAAGCCCTTTCAGAGTCCGCGCATCGGCGTGGTTTGACACTGTCTCTTTTCCCCCACCCTTCGTTCCTCTCTCTGATCTTCTCGCAGCACGTCACCATACCATCCCCGTTAACCCCTCCCCTGCCACAGAGGAAGAAGCACTGTGGAGTGCAGTACAGATTGGAGAGGTGGAGAGAGTAGCGCAGGGTCCAGCACACAGCAAGTCCAAATTCTTCTCTAGTCTTCCTTCGCATGCTTTTTTTTCCGCTTTGCTTCTTTACCTTCGATAGCAGTACATCCACACGTGTGTCTGCGATATACACGTAGACAGGGCGACTGGGTATTGTGTTGTTCTTCATGGCGTCACCCCCCTCTCTCTCTCTCTTGACGTCCCTTGGGCGCACGCCCCTACGTTTCAGCTCAGTGGCGCCACACACGCGCACACACGTGCCCATCCATCCATCCTTCTCTCGTTGGCTATCTGCTGAGGTCGCTGAGGGATTCAAACGTCTTTCTACAGAAGCAGTGAAAGCGATGAACAACGAAAAGAACATCGAAATCTCGAAGGGTGGGTTGCGCCTGCGCTTCGCATACGACTTGTCAACTTGCCCTCTCCCTCCCTCTCGGCCTCTCTCTTCATATTTTGCAGCTGTCCTCAACACCAGCTCACCTGCATGCACGCAAGCCATTCACACGCACATGGTGCTCTGTCTGGGCCCCTCTTTTACCAAGTACTTTCCCTCTATACGTCTTCCGCGTCGACTGCAAAGTGCGGCCTTGTCACCGTGCTACACGCAAGCGCGAACAGGAATCGAAAGCAAGAGAGACTTCAGCCTTGGCCACACATCACAAGAGAAAACGAAAGAAGTATCGAGTGATGAAGAAAGTGAAACTGAGACGTACGTACCACGAGAGATGAAGCAGATAGGTGGGTGGTGTGGGCAGAAGATCGGTGCGAAAGAGCTCACCGGAGGAGGAGCGTGCGACAAGCACAGCAAAGCAACAAACGGCGGCTGCCACCGTCGCGCAAATGAAGGCATCGTGGCAACGCACATGTGAGCCGCTCGATTTTTTCGTTCGTTTTTCCGATATGTCCATTTCAGCACGAGCAAAGCATGAAATATACGCATACATCTACAGCTCACCTACACCGTTGCTGCCCTGGGGCAAAATATTGACCCTCTGAAACCAACCACCTGGCGCCAAATCGGGCCATGCGTCTCAGGAACTCTTCCCAGACCTTCTTCAGGTACATGCTGGGCGATTGGCGCCAGAGGGACCTGGGTGAATTGCATGCCCTAATCCAAAGCGGGCCGCGTCTAAGGTCCTGCTCGAGGGTGGAACCCATGGCGTCCGTCGTGCGGGTAGTAGGGTGTGGTGGAGGTGCATGCCGGATGAGCCCAAAGGAGGAAGTCAGCTAGCCTCGGGTCAGGGGCCTCTGCAACCCTGCACCTTGTTGGTGTGCCATATTTCCTTTCTGTGGCCTCAAGTGGTGGCATGCCATAATAATATGGTGTGGAGACTCTCCAGGTGGAAGTCTCAAAGACTCCATGGTAAGATGTAGGGTGTTGTCGTCGTGCCTCCGGGACTTGCACCTCGTGGGCCCACCCGATCGGACGTTGAAGATGCCGCATACTTCGCACCCATGCACTGGGGGGGGCTGATTCGCATGGACCGCTACGCGCCTTCTCTGTCCATCGCTCGTGCTTTTCTGACCTCTGACTGCTTTCTATGAATGCAATACACCACGCCAGCTGTGCTTGACCACGTGCGCACACAGTGTTCGCACTAGTGGATCTCGGGCCCTGTTTCAAGACGACGATTTTGTCAGGGGAGGGGGGCTCACGGTCCACATCCTTCATTTCCGCTGATGGCGCCGAAGGACATGTCTGAATGGCGTGCCCGCATGGGCCACGACAGGTGGGACGTTGCCATGAGTCGGTGGCAACGCTAGTGCCCCGTCCTCACCTAAACCCGCACACCTTTGCCAAGAGTGGACATCTCAAGTGGACGGGACGGGTGAGCAAACATCTGCCGGCGCGCAAAAACCTCATCGTTTGTCGTTGGGAAGGACCACAGGAGGGGGGCGGGCAGCAATGGACACCCGGCGGAGGAAGCCTGTGCAGCACGATGGAGATGTGCGTCATCACATCGCTGCGTGCCCGATCCTAGCGGGTAACGAGGTGTGCTGTGAGCCTCAAGCAGTCCGAAAACCACGCGGAGAACGCCGGGCACGACGCCGGGTCGGACGCACTCGTGGCAAAAAAATAGTTGGAAACGGGGGCTCCAGCAGGGGGTGGGAGTACCACAATTCTCGCGCAGTGGTAAGCAGCACACCAGCTGCACTCCATGCTGTCACTGTAAGTCACCTGCCGCTGCAGGAACCCAAAGCACGGACAGGAGCCTGTGCGTAACTGGGTGAGGATGGTCTTGCTGTCGGTTTCGCAATCCCGGCATCCCTTGCTCTTTGGTGTGGTACGGCTGCCGCCACGCAGCCATTCTCTCAGCGCGCCGCACCATGTATCGAGGCTGTGGGGGATATCAACCTGGCCACTGAGACCGGGGACGAGGTCCGTCATCCATGTAGTTGGCGTCGGGGTCTCTGGCATTTCACACTCTGCAAGCCTGTCCACTCTGTCGTTGTGCTCCGATCCACAGTGGCCAAAGACAGACCCAAACGAGAGGCGCACCCGGCGGGCTAGTGGCACCAACGCTGGTGCCCAGACACGTTGCAGCACGACATCCTCCACCCTTGTGTGGGGCCCATGTCGAGCGCCATGAGGAAAGAGAGCGAGCCCGTAGAAATAGCGCCACTTGTGTCGACGTATCCTGGCTGATCCACTTGCCTTCGCAGCAGCTCAAGGCCTGACACCTCTGCTTCACACTCAGCATGGTGGCCGCAAGCCAGCGAGACGCAGCCTCTTGTCACTGAACGCGTGGGTGCACTACCCCCATAGCGCATCACAGCCGCTTCCTCTCTTGATGTCCAACTGCGCTGCACTTTTGGCCCACAGCGAGAGTGAGGAAGCGTCGCGAAATAAGGAGGAGTCGTTCAGGGTACCCCACCGGTTTTTCTCCGCCCGGAGAGTCCGCCCGCAGCCCACCAGGGAGCGGCGGGTTGAAGTGCACGTCAGCGCTGCGCATGAAGGAGGTGTGTGTTGGCGAAGTTCCGAAGGTGTCGGTGCCTGCATGCCCTTCTGAGAGCTGTCGAAGCGTCGTAGCCACACCGCCACCTCACGTCACATGCGCAACGCAGCTCCCTCGCGTAGCTGCGGAAAGGCGCAGGCAGGTACGGCGCAGCAGCACCATCGAGTCGAAAGGCAGGAGTTCAGCCTCTTTGAGTAGGTTTCTGGGGTTTGCGTGTGTCGCGGTACCCACGGCGACTGAGGCTGCTTTGGCATGAAAGTGCTCAAGAGCCTTCCTGGAGTTCTTCGCTAGCACTGTCCCACCGTGCGGTGGCGCTTCAGTTTGGGCACAACGACTGCCATGTAGCAAGAGGGCAGAAGAACCTTTGACGGACCACACCCGTGCGAGCTGATGACCCTCAGCCTGGCAAAAGTCCCACTGTGGTTACCTTGTGTAACCTCTGCAACGCGTCAGCCAGTGCCGCGCATTGACGGGAGGCTCACACCGAGAGGACGGGAATGGCGATTGTCTGAGAAACCCATGGTCCAGCGAGTACGGTGCAGGCCTACGCTGCGCTTAGTCCGTGCTGTGATGAGAGCGGCGTGATCTACCGAGCCAAGCACGCGGGCGTGGTCCACAAACACTGCTCCTATCTTGGCACTCGGCTGGTGCTTCCAGATTGCATGGGGAACTAAAGCCAGGGAGTCTACAGTGCAGCGGTGAGCACAGAAGCCACACTCCTGCGGTTGGAGCTTGTCTTCCAGATGACCGCGCAGCTATCACGAGACCATTTACTTGAGTAGCTTGCACAGAATGCTAGTCAGCGTCGCTGGGCGGTAGGGTGCGGGGGCATCGTCAAACATGTGCAGCTGCAGTAGCAGCGCAACAGGCCCTTCTCCACGTAGAATGGACGCGGCCGGCGGCGGCGCTCTGGCTGTAGATGTCCAGCAGTGTCCTCCTCCTGTGCATCGGGGAGGGTATTGACACACACTCCCACAGTGAATTTCCCTGAGGCCCGCGGCGGAACTGCAGTGGACTTCGCGGAGTGCCACCTCGAGCTCACCTAAGCGTAAACGGCTTTAAGGGCGTCGGTATGGGTCTCGGAGGGGCGCGGAGGGGCGCGGAGGGGCGCGGAGGGGCGCGGAGGGGCGCGGAGGAGGAGAGCTGCCGGGTGTCGCACAACGTTCCGTTGGTGCATCTTCACCAATGCGTCGACCCGCACTTTTGCACTGAGAGGTGGCGGCCTCCTCGCCTCACTGCCGGTAAGCGCAGTACACGAGGGGGGATGAGGGCATGGATAACCTGGATGTGCGCCCATGACCGAATATCGCCGGGGTCGAGGACGTCGCAAGACCCTACTCATCCTTCGGGGCTGGCTCTTTGGTGCTCTTTCCTGAGCCTATCCGAGAGAAGGGGGGGCGATGCTTGGGCTGCACACAAGGTACCTTCTTGAGAGCTGCTTCCGATCGCGCCGGTTGCGGCATCAGCAACGGTTGCTAAGCGGCCTCACCACACACGAGAGAACTTTACGGGAGGAGGCTATTGATCATGAGTTTCACCCTATCCGCGAAGGACATCTGGCAGTTCTGTATGTGCGGTGGCGCTGTGGAGGGTGTCCCCAATCATAGGTGAAGAAGTCGAACGCCAGGGTGATGTCCGGTGACGTCCTCGTGGCCTTGTCTGCGCTGTGCCCTGCAGTAGAAGCGCGACCGCATGCGGAAAGGGGAAAAGGCGAAGAAAGGCGCATCATCAAAACAAGCAGCAGAACCACAGGATGCGGTGTGACGGTACACGCCCCCCCCTCCTCCTCCTCTCCTCAGCTCACAGGCGTAGGCAGAGTGACAGTGTCACTCGCGCGTGTGCGTTATCTTGTGTAACGCCGCATCTGCAAAGGACAAGCAGCTGAGGAAAAAGGTTCCCCCTATGTACGTGTACGTGTAATGCGCGCCGTCATCCCCCATTGGTGTAATCAGGCCTCACGTGAAGAGCCAGTCTCAACGTTCTTCCTCCGCCTCTGCCTTCATCAAAGCACGACATGCAACTCACCTCTGCGCATGCCAGGTGTACGAAGCGTTGCCCCCAGTTGAGCTGGGCTACGCAGTCGACAGAGAGAAAGGGGGGAGGGGTAGTCCGACTCGGTGGGTCTTGAGGAAATAATAAAAAGCGTCTGCACACCGCGGTGCTCAGGTGGCCATTTCAACCTTGACGTGGTTTTCCATCTTCGAGTCGAAGGGGAGGTCGCTCAAGGACAGGGGGTCAAACAGCACGCGGTCCCCGAGGTACAGGGTCGTCTTCTCGTAGGGCAGGCCTTTCTCCCTCTCCAGCAGCGCCTTCATGTGCTCTACGCTCTGACCCATGAAAAACCTCGCCGAATACGTCTCACCACTGGGGAGTTGAAACAATACAGAGACACAGGCGCCGGCCAAGTCGCGCTCGACAGCATCCATCACCTCCATGGTGCGGCAACCGCCAGCAGACGCGGCCGCTGCGTCCGCAGCAGAAGTAGAAGCCACGCTGCTTCCCGGGAGCGGCTTTGGCGGGGCCGCCCACTCGTCGCCTGAGTCGACGTTAGAATCCGAAGAGTTCCTACCAGATGACATGACTGATGTGAGAAGGAGAGAAGCACTGGGTTGAGAGGAGCTTCTTAGCGGTTCAGTACTACGTTCATGCAGACTGTGTGTGTGTGTGTGTGTGCGTGTGTGTGTGTGTGTGTGTAGTGCCCAGTGAAATAAAGAGTCTAGCAGACAAGCGCGCGCTGCAGCCACGAGTTGCGGCCAGCGCACCTACAGACAGAGAGAGAGGGGGGTGGGGATAAGGAGGGCGAAAGGTCGAGCACGAGTCAAAGAAAGAGGGAGGAAGGGGGTGGACGCGAGTTAGAGAGACGCAGAGGTGCAGCACCTCATACATCACCTCGCTCATACGCCCCTCCTCCTCTAAAGTGTCACCGTAGAAAACAGGACAAGCTACCCGAGCTTCGATGTCTCCCCGGGTGAGTTCGAGGGAAGTGGAGAGGTACACGCATTGCGCTCTGACGAGTTTCTCTGTCCCCTCCCACGCCGACATATCTACCCACAGCTGGAGTGCTGAGTTGCTCTCCACCCGGTTCTCAAGGTAAATGCCTCCTTGCGGCTGCCTGTGCGTCTGTGTGCATAACTTGGTCCTCGCCTAATTTGTTGTCCACGGAGAGAGCAAGCTCTCACACATACTCAAGCTGTGCGTGTGCGTGTGTGTGGGGGGGGGTGGGGGTGGGGGTGGGGGTGGGTGTGTGCAGTCAACTACGTGCGAGTCACGGCGCTCGCCGACTCCGGGCCCTTGAGAGCGATGCGATTGGCAACGTCGCGAAGCATCTCGGCCACTGGCCGACGATAGCCGAGGAGCGTCACATTGCCGGGGTCCTCTGCCTTGGCGACGGCGATCCAAATAGGGCCGCTGTTGGGAACTACGACGAGGGGCGTAGCCGAGCGGCTAGCCGCCACCGCCGGTGCACAGTCAGTGCCGCTGATGGTGCTGCCGCCTATGCCAGTGCCACCGCTGGAGTTCACGACGGAGAACACCCACTGCTGAATAGCTTCCACTGTGAGCTCATCGACAGAGGCAGCGTCGGCGAGCGCCTCGGAACGCTTCCCAGACTCACCGCCTCGGTCAGAGTCCTCTCCCGTCTTTCCCGACATTGCCTCACGCACAAGAGGCTGCATCACTGGCGCCTCTGCCATCCGCCACAGTAATCCCACAGCGTCACCGCATCGACCCTCGCTCAGCTGCACCGCCTTCTTCGCTTGGTCTAGAGCTCGAGCGTACTGTCCGGCGGCGTAGTACAGCTGCGCCACCGCACACAAGGCGAGTGGCTCGCGCGACTTCCACTGACGCATCACCTGCGCGGCAGCTCTGCCACGAGATACGGGCGGCTCCAGTGAAATAAAGAGTCCTAGTAACTCACCAACAGCATCGTCCTGCGCCATGGCAAAGGTCCCCTCACGCGTCTTGGGGAGCTTCTGCAGCACCTCCTGAACCACCTCCAGCGCCTGCCCTGGGGTGCCGTACTGCACGTCCAGCATGACCTGCGTTACCCCGATGCGGGCAACAGCGCTGGCTTGCCGCTCGAGCTCCTGGGCCGACACCCCCCGCGCAAAGACGTGCGAGTGCGTATTCTGCAGATCTGGCGCACATGCCGAGAGCGCATCGGTCAGCAACGCCCGCGCCGCCGATACGTTCTGCAGCAGCTCCGCCTCCACACGAGCCGCCACGAAGATCCACACCGCTGCCACAGTCCGGCAGTGCGCAGGACTGAGCGCCATATTGCACAGCGCGCGAAGCTCGCGAATGTCACTGGCAAGAGACTCGTCTTGCCGGAGCAGGCCAACCACGGACACCGCAGTCGAGATCGGCGCTAGCACGTCCTGCCGCTGCTGGATCGCGCGCCGCCTCTCCTCGAGCCGGATGAGCCACAGCCGTGGCGAGCGCGGGCACTGCCGCAGAGCATCTACCAGCAGCGCATCAATCGACTGTCCTTGACTGCGGCGCAACACGGCAAGCTTCACCCACACCTCCTCTTCACACTGCTGATGCTGCGGAGTAGTTGTGGCAGCACCCTTAGCTACGTTGATCGCGCTTACCAAGCAGGCATCTGCCTCCGCTGTGTCGCCGACGGCAGCCAGCATTTTAGCGCGTGCCACGTACAGGCGCAGGGCGTCAGCGATCTGCCCAGCCGCGGTGGAACTAATCGTGTGCAAAAGCCGATTGATAAAAGAGAGGGCTGTCGCAGGGCAGCCACTGCGGTAGAGGGCATCGGACACAGCCAGTGGCACTTCAACAACAAGAAGCACCAATGCCCCGCAGAGCTGCGGTCTTGCGCTCGTGTCAGCAGGGACGCTAGGTGCTGCGTTAAGCTGAACGTTCGAACCCTGGGGGCTGAGCGAGGTACCGGCGAGTGTGCCAGCTGCTGAGGCAGCGATGTGCGTGATGATGCCAAGCAGAGAGGCTAGCATCAACACCAAGGGAGGGGGCTGCGGAAGCGCAGATGTAACGTCTGACCGATTCGCTTTCACAGGGGGGCATGTTGTCGAAAAGGTCGCTGGCGTCGCAGGTGGCTTCCCAAGCTCTTCCTCCTCTTCCTCCTCTGTCACCCGCCGCCCCTCGCTGGGGGCAGCGAGAACTGGACTTGCTACTACAGGCTGACGCACTGTCGAGGACAGCGAAGCGCCTTCCTCCGCTCCTGTTGAGCCCTCGCTGTCTCTGCGCAATAGCGCAGGCAAGTCGTCCTGCAAAACAGCGGTGGAAGCGGACAGTACCGCAGATGCAAACACAGGTAGAATGTGGCGAGGCATCATCGTAGCGGTAGATCGGGCGGCCGGTGCCACGGCGCTGCTATCCACTACCGCTAACGTCTCCGCGACCCTGCTGCAGCCCCCCATCGACTCGAGCTGCTGGTGCTGCAGCCGCAGCCACAAGTAACAGAGCACGCATTGCACACTGTGTCGGCTCGCCGCATCAGCAGGGAGAAGGGCCACAAGGTCCTCGAGCCACGTGGCAGGAATGGCATTCGCCGCGCCCTTCTTGTCATTAGGGTCCACAATACAGAGAAACATGTGAGCAGCCGTGTACAAGTGCACGTTGGGTGCTCTGCCCGCTGGGTGAGAAGCCGCCGACGTTGCCCCATCCGCATTCGACGCCTCCGTCTCGTCGTGGCCCTCTACGCTGCATTTGTAAAGTAGCGAGAGCGCGAGTGAGAGCCAGGCGTGCCGCGACCCCGCCTCGCTCATGTTCAGGTAGTTGCGCTGGGCGGTGCGCACCAGGTCACGCACCTCCGTGTCTACCCTCTGCATGACTTCGTGCATCGCCGCTGTGGACGCCGCACTGCCTGCATCACCTTCCCCGGCTTCCAAAATGTGAAAGCCTCGACCCTCCGCGGGTTGTGAAGCTGTGCTCGTGGCGGAGAATCGGCGGGCCCAGTAGTGGGCAAGCATGTGCCACTCCACGTACTTGGCAGCCTCGATAACAAGCGCCAGGGAAGGATAGCGTGCTGCCGCCGCCTGGAACATTTCCTTGCCCGTCTGATACGTCTCCAGTCGCGCCAGGCGTGCCCACAGCAGCGGCAGCGTCGGGGTGTACTGCAGCGCTTTCTGTAACAGCGCGCGCTGGTCCTGCGAGGAGGGCACGTAGTGGACCAGGCGCAGCCACAGATTCTCGCTCGACGGGCACGCCAGTACCGCCCGCTGGAGACACGGCACCTGCTCGAGCGGTGGTACGCAGCCCAGCAGCTGTGTCCAGAGCTCCTCCTCCGTTGGGCACGCCGTCGTGGCTTCCTCAAGCAGGCGGCGTCGACCGGTGTGGTTATCTTTGGCGAGGTAGCGCAGCCGCTCCTCCCAGATGCGCTTGCCCTTCCTGCCAGTCACAGCGCACCCATCCACGAGCGTCTGATACGCGCGACGCGTCATTCCCATCTCACGGTAGGCGCGTGCGTGGGTAATCCACGTCGTCTGCTCCTCAGTCGACCCCATCGCAAGAACACTGTGCAGACCGGCCTGTACAGCAGATGCCTTGCCTTTCAGAACGTCGTAGGCGGTGAGAACACGCTCCTCAGCAAAGACGTGCTCCTCGGCAGCCTCGCCCTCTTCCGTCCGAGCGCTGCGCACCACTAGCGGGATTGAGGTACCTGGGGCAGACGCTGATGGTAGCAGGTTCGCTGTTGTCAACAGCCCAGATGGTGGGGGCCCTGAGGTGGCGCTCTGTGAGCCTACAGTGGTGGTTGACTCTGCGGCACTGGCAGAGGACACGGCTTCGAGCGTGGCAAGGTCCTCCAGCGAGAGCTTCACCTTCGCCGGAGCGCTGCCGTCTGCACTGCTGCTCGGCACCGTGCTGGTGTGGCGCCCGCCGGCCAGGCTCGCTGCTGCCCCGTCGTCTGCGCGCCTTAGTTTCCGTGTGCGCTCCTCCAGACGCTCCATTGCGGCGAAGAAATCACTCTCGTCTGGCGTCATCTTTGTCATCGTGTTGACGCCGGTGGTGAGCTCGGCTGTTGTGACGAAGCCCTTCGCCCCGCGACCGGCACCGTATTGATAGCCTTTCGGTGGGTGTGGTGCATGCCAGTCCACCTTGGCGAGCAGCTGCTCATATTTGTCATGCTTTTCTTTCATTCTCTCACACGGTGATTACACGGAAAACTGAGATGGAGGCCAGGCAAGAGAGACAGAGAGACCGCCAATAAGCAGTGGAAGAAGGGGGGAAGAAGGTTACCTCCTGGGCACCACCCCTGCACAGCTGCCAAGCACTTTCTCGTCCTTGACTCTTTTCTTTCGTCCTAGGTGCGCGTCAACTCCACGCCGATGCGTAGTGACCCTTTTCATGCGCGGTTGGCTGATTGGGCATGCATTGTGGTGGGGGGGAGTTGCATACAAGTGAGGTGAATCAGTCAAGAGAGGAGAGCAAAATGGCGGAGGAGGATGGATGCAAGATGGTGTCCCAGCAGCAGTGCCGGAGGGTGGCCATTGATGGCCGTCCATCACGGAATATTGAGCAACGCCTGGGTGAGCCTTGGCGTTTAAGCGTCACGGTGGCGACCTTGGCGCACATGCCCTGCGGCAGGATGCACAGAACAGCACCTGGCCATTACAGCGGTAACAACCGCCCGCGACGCGAGATATTTCCGGCTTCCTTAGCCGGGCAGTGTTGTCGCTCTGATGTGCCGAAAAGGAAAGTAAGGCTCGCTTACCAGAGCCTCGCTCTCGCCCTCTCTCTCTTTATCTTTTCAGCCATCATTACCCCCAACGAACGCACCGTGTACTTGGCTCCGCGTAACTCGCTCAAGACTGCTCTGGCGTTGGTAGTGGCAGCTGCGGCCACTTCGTGGCCTCTTTTTTTTTTGCTTTCATGAGATCACTGCCCATCCAACACTTCAGCCACATACTTGAGTTCGTCTGCCGTGGCCTCCAATCGGAGGCGGACCGCTTTCTGTGCGAGCTAAGCATCTCTCTTTCCCTTCCTCCGCACCCCACCCTACCCCCGCTCGCGCGCCATCAGACACAAAGCAGCAGCTCAAGAACCCCAGCACACGCTTACACGAGAGAGAGAGAGAGAGAGACAGGGACTGGTGAACCAAAACAGAAGGAGCATAGGCAAGACGCCGGTATAACCAGCGAGCGCACGCCGCCTCTTTTTGCTTTCCTGACAGGAAAAAACAAACGCGATACATCCCACGACCGCACTTACACAACTCAGCAGACACTCGCATGAACCGCGCAGTGCAGCAGCGGTACCTTGAGTGAGAAGAACAGCTGGTGAAATGCAGTAAGGTAGAACAGTGTCGACTCTCTCTCCGGTGCTCATCTTTGTGCACTCCCCGTGTTGCAGCTGCTGCGGCACTAACGCGGGCGCACCTCCTCGAGGTAGTCGTCGTTGTACATATCGCGGCGCTGCTCCAGCGAGGCACCCATCCGATCCACACGCGCGTCGAGCAGCGACTGCAGACGCATCCCCTGCCACCCTGTGTAGATGATCATGACAGCGTACATCCAGTAGAACCAGCGAAAGTCAATTTTCTGGAGTGGTCCCTTTGCCTGTGCGTACTTGATGAGGCTTTCCCGCAGAACGTTCGTGTCCACGTCCTTGAAGTCTTCGGGGTTGATCTTGCCCTTGTTGATGCGCGACTGACGGATGTAGCGCCGCATGGCTCCGTAGTTGCTATGCGAGTACGTGATGAAGCGCGGCAGATCAATTATCAGGTAGGCCGCATCCCGTATCGCACATTGCAGCTTGTTCGTGGCGGGGTTCCAGTGTGTGCACGTCAGGATGTCGTGCTGGAGAGTGCGCGTCGCCGTTCGCACAAACGACGGAGATGGAGTACCTGCCATGAATGCGTGTCTCAGCCAAAGGTGAAGGGGAAAGGTATGTAAGGAGAGACTAGTAAGGTAAAACAGGACACAAAAGCCCAAGGTCTAGTTGGGTTGACTTTCCACCCCCTTTTTCACGCGCGTCGGCGGAGTGAAGAGCAAAGGTCGTCCAGTGCTGTGCAGAACAGCCAGCATCCCTGGTGCGCGACTGGGTCGCGAAGGCTGACGTGATTGGGTGCGGCGCAACGGGAGGAAAGGAGGAAAAAGAGAAGGCAGTTTGAGACATGAACAAAGGAAATGTGGTGGGTTGTGGATGGGTCAGTGTGGAGGTGGAAAGGTGATTCGAGAGAGAGAGAGAGAGAGAGTGGGAAGACAAGTCACACGACCAGCATCAGCACAGACTGCATTAGGGTGAGTAAGAAGAACGAGGAAGAGGCGCAGCGATTGTGCGTGAAATACAAAAAGCCTTGAGACGTATTTTACCCGCCAATCACCCCGCCCCCTCCTCTTCCTTCGTCATCTCCCCCTCACTTCAACCGCTGCGCGCAGCTATCGCACACATACTCACTCGAGACGCTCTGCCGGTCACGTCGCGGAGGGTGAACGTAGCGCGGCAGTGAGTGGGAAAAAAAAAAGAGAGGGGAGGCGTACGGGGAAGTAAATGCCTTTATCTCGCCATGTTACCAACTTGTCATTTTTGTCCTTTCCAGTCGCTCGTGTGTTCGTTGGCATCATTTTCTTCTCCCTTTTACCGCTTCACTTTGCTGCAACCATGGCGTGATTCACTGGCCGAATAAACACCCGCTCATGACTCTTGATGGTGAGCTGGAGATTGAATATGTGCGTGGGGGAGGGGGTATGCAGTGCGGCAGCGAGGCTTTTGTTGTAGCAGACACCTGCACTCCTTCCTCTTCCCCCCCCCTTCCTCCTCGCACTACGGCAAGTAGCAACACAATCATGTACGCGCGCGCACGAGCAGGTGCATACACACCATTAACAGAGTGAATCGACCGAAATATATATGTATATATAAAGTCCTCTAAGAGAGTGCAAAGCAGTCCATGGAAAGGAACCCAGACATGCACAGTGGCCCAAAGAGAACGAAGAGAAAAGCACCACTGTGCTTTCTACCCTACAACATCGACGGAAGCCTGAATCACATCGCCTTGGCAGCCAATGTCCCCTAGATAGGGCTGTAGCAAGCACGCAAAGAACTGCGCATCCACCACAAGCTCCCCAACACGCTCGCGCACTACATCACAGAGGCCCTCCACATCTGCATAGGCGCTGCTGCCGCCACGTGAAGCAACAAGATGCGAAGCGCCACTGAATGGATGGCCATTGCAGCCATCGCGCGGCATGGCACACACCGCGACAGCGCCGTCAATCTGAATCACATTCGATGAAAGCGTCCAGATGGCTGTCTGGATGTGCTGCCGAGAGGGGACCAAGTCCAGCAGGCGTCCGAACACGGCATCGCGCACGACCACCTTAGAGAGCTCCCGCTTGTCCATCGTCGACAGTAACGGGACAGCGGCATTTGTAGAGGGAAGAGGCGACAGAGCTACAGACGAGGGAGAGTGCCGAACAAACAGCTCCGTCGACGTCGGACGACTGCCACGCTGCGGCGGCGTCATGTAGCCCAGACCAGCGGCTTCCCCTGTCTCCCCATGAGAAGTGTCGTTCGCGTATGCAGTGCAGTGGCCATATTGCTCTGCTGCATGTGGAGGGGATGGCCATGACTGGGCACGCTCTGATGAGATAGAGTTGCGCGCCGTGATAGAGTGTGCACGGTGCCGTAGCTTGTAGAGAAGGCTGAAGCGGACGAGTCGGGCACCCTCTGAGTCCGCAGCGGAAAGCTGCGGAGGCCCTACTATGACGTTGTTGCCCGAGTACCTTGGGGAGTGAGTTGCGTGCGCCATGGGTTAGGGTTAGAAGCCGCTCAGCTAGCGCGCTCCGAAGGCGAATGTGAAAGACGAAGCACCAACGCGCTCACCCTCTCGGCACTCTTGGCACGAGTAGTTGATTGGTGAGTGAAGGAGAGAAAACAACAGAAGACGAGACACACGCAGAGAAGCACAACCAGAGACGAACGAAAGTAACGCGCGCCAAAACATGCACGCACAGAGAGAGAGAGAGAGTTCCGCTTCTCTACTCCAGTGGAGGGAGGAAGCCTGATGATAAAGCTCACGGTATGCGCTTACAGAGAAACGGTAGACTGGGCTCAACCTCCTCGCCGACAAGGGCGTCGTTCTCCTTTGAGTATAAGATACAAGAGAAGGAGCTGGCGAGTGACGAGTGAAGCGCGTAGTGGCCTTTTTGGACAATCGAGTAAGGCGCCTTAGCTGCCGTGTGTGTCGGGTCCCCTACCTGCCCTGGTTGGGTGCCGTGGCTGCACAGTACCAGTCGGAAACAGAGACTCACAGAGAGAGAGGGGGGGGGGGGGGGCAACGAGTATTGTGTGGGTGTGGGTGGGACAGCAGAAACAACGAAAAGACAAAACCTCCAGAGCGAGGAGAAAGAGAAGGTGAAGTGAGAGGGCTACCATGTCGGTACGAATTGTATGGGTAGAAGGCAAGATGCAGCTGGAAGCGTCCTCACACATGCCTGTGCAGAAGTGAAGGGAGGGAGGGAGGGAGGGGGCCTCCGGCCTCCCGCCCCACCGTCCTGCCAGAGAATCGAACATCAGCGCACGTCCGTCTCTTGCTGCACGAGATACACACCCGAGGTCGACCACAAAGCACGCGCACCCTACGAGAGTAAAACAGAAAAAGAGGAGAGTACCGGGACGCGCGCGCAGCAGCAGCAGCAGCAGCAGACGCCCAGCAAGAGTCCTTTGCTTCTGGCCATGCAGGCCATGCACATGTCTTGAGATTCCCCAACGACGCACACTACCAAGATCACCTTTCTGTCTCCCCTCTAGACCCACTCTCCATCCAACAGAGAGAGAGAGAGCGCTGGGGAATGCGCTGCAACTGCTTTAGGGGGGAGCAAAGGCGCACACGCACTTCCACAAGAAGGCCTCCATATCCACCATTGGCATCAACGGCCCCCGCGCTGCAGTACTTGTGCCCGGCGAAGCTGAAACGACCAGGGACGAGGTACTGAGAGGCAGTGTCACCTGTCGTGTGGAAAGGTCGGTTCCACGCACGCACTCCAGCAGCACTGTACCGCCTACCATGGTCATCTTTACATGTGCCACCGGCGCCGACGACACGAAGAGCTCTGGCAAGGAGATGTGAAGGCTGATTTGCGTGCCAGGCCTCACCTCCGCCTCGAGAAGCGTACCGAGTCCACCGCCTGTGAAGAAAGACTCCTGCAGAGATCGAAGTTGGGTGGCAAAGGTGTCCAGCACAACAGCGCACACCAAGCGGTTCGCCGCATGCAGCCCACCACTCAGTCCGTCCTGGGCAAAAGCCACCTTCAGAAAGTTGCGCAGTGCCTCACGATCATGAGGCACAACCTGTACAAAAGACGCAGGCGTGGATGCGTCAGATAATGGCGAGGTAGACTCGGCTGGGACGTGAACACTACCGTGAGCTATCGAAGGAGCTAGAGCAGCTGTGGTAGGTGCAGCTGGGGGAACAGGCGGGGCCTGTGCATGAGGCACCGCCAATGCTGTCTTCGAGGTCACGAGTGATGCACCGGCGCTGGTGGTGAAGAGATTCCAGTGGAGCTCGATGAGCACCCACTGTCGGCGCCGCACGTCATAGGTGAGATCCAGGAAGAGTCCATGCTGCACGCAGACACGCACGATCCCGTCCTCAGCGCAGACGAACTCGACGTAGACTACACCCGAAAGGAATGCATCTTGTTGCGACTCGGTAAAACTCTGCAGGGCCTCGCGCAAGGCGACTCGATACGCGGCGACATCGCGGGCAACCCACGGCACCTCGCGCAGCAAATGGGCCTTGGTGTGCACACACCAAGCTCTCCTCAACATAAAACGCTCGGCCTCTGAGTTGAGCTGCGCAAGCTCCTGAACAGCAGGGGAAACGTACAGCGGCGCGCACACGGCGTTCACACGCGGCAACAGCGCGGAGCGGGAGGTGTAAAGGGCGAAGCGACGCTTGCGCTGCTGCGTGGCCAGCAGGTTCCAATAGTTTAGCGGATCTGGTGCCACCGCTGTAGAGACTGAAAAGGATGCGGCGGAGTCGCTGGCCTCATCACGTGGTCGTTTGCCAGCAGCGGAAGTCGCAGCTGCGTTCGGACGACGACGGTACACGATATTCACATTGTGACTAAAAGCGTGCAGGACACCTTCAGCGAGAGGCACGAGAATCAGCAGCGGCTGGATGCAGCACACGTTGCGTGTTTCCGACACGGAAGCGTGCGTCCCTGCCTCGTGCAGGCCACCACCCTGACCCTGCACCACTGCGACCGGTGGGGCCGCCGTACCTTGGAAGCACTGTACAATGCGATCAAAGCGGCGCAGTGCTATCATGAGTACAGGATTCTGACGCAGCGTCTCACAGCTCACACCACAGGCGTCATCCTCCTCGGGATCGGCCGTTGCTAAGCTCCCTGACGAGAGGCGAGATACCTCCGCGACCCCCGTGTGCGCGCGACGACGATCGGTACGTGCCGAAAAATGAACAAGAAGGTGCTTGACGCGCTGCAGTCGTTGTAAGCGCTGTCGGAACTCCGCCACGTCAGCCTCCGTCAGCGGCACTGCCTCGTCAGCCGTATCGATGGTGCGCCGTGAGCCTGCCATATGGTGCGTAGCAGCAGCGCTATCCGCAGCGAAGCCGCTGCCTCCATCCTCTACCTTGACTACGCTGCCCTCCTCGACGCCACAACCTGCGTTAGAGGGGACATCGCCGGTCATGCCGATAGATTGAATGTCCTCACGCAGCTGCACCACGTAGTCAGCCAACAGACGCCCCACCGCTGTCGTGATCATTTTTACACTTGCGCCACCGACGGAGCCACGCCACTGCAGGCCAGGCGCCTGCGCTACGGACTCGCCATGAGATACCATGAAGCTTGGCCCAGGACGAAGCTTAGACATAGAGAATGTGCCCACACGTACGAAGACGCACTCCCTACGCACACGCACACTTCAAGCACGCATGCGGTCTCTATTCTCGTGCACTTCAACCGCTCCTGAGTAGAGCTGAAGAGCGAATTCGCCAGAGAGACAAGCAGGAGGAGACAGTGCTGAAAAAGAAAGGGTGTGGGAGAGAGAAAGAGACATCAACTACAGAAAGAGGGAGAAAACCCCTTCGGTGAGCAGACACTACGTCGGGGGGAGGAGCTGTTGTGGTGGCAAGTCCACTCTTGTCCAATACTCATCAGCTCTTCGTCTTCCTTCGCCCCTTTCGGCCACTGAGAGGCGCACAAAGGGGCGGCATGCATTGCGTGCGCGTGGGCGAGTGTTCCTGTGGGAGGAGAAGCTGGTATCCTGATAGAGGCGGAGCCTGTCCCTCAGCAGCACTGACTACTCCGTCGGCTGCCTCGGTCACCGGCGCAGCAGAGAAAGCGGTGAAAGGAAAGAGGGGCCAAAATACACCAGAGTGTAGGCAGGAAGGAGTCTCTTCCCCCTACCGTCCCTCGCAGGTTTTGGCTCCCTCCTCCCTCCACCCATACACAACGCTCACACCATGTCGCTCTTGGTTTGCATTGGCTAGGGCAGTAAAACGCAGTTTCTTCTTTGCTCTCTTTGGTGTGTGCAGGCGCACATGCGTGCTTCCATCGAAACAGAGGGGGGGGAACAGAACGAGAGGAAAACAAAGAATGACAGGCGGCGCGTCCCCACTCCCCCTCCACAGCGAAAAGGGGGGGAGAAGCGAGACAGAAAGCGAGGCCATAGCCCGGGGAGAAGGAGGGCAGGCTGGGACATCAAACACCGAAAGAGCGAGAAAGAGACAACACCATCCATCGAACCGACTACCGACACACACGAGAAGGGAAAATCTGGAGAGACAGCTGAGAAAGTGAGTGGCAGAGTGGCAGAGTGGCAGAGACACATGCACGCATGCACACGCGCCTACTCGGAACTTCTGGTGATACGACGAGCGACGGATAGAGTGAGACGAGGGCGGAATTAGAAACGAGGGAGAAAAACGTCTGCACAGTGGAGACGGCAGGGGGAAAGGAGAGGCGTACGGCGTAGAGGGGTGCACGCCGCCACCGACCGCCAATGCCCTCGTTTGACCTCTTCTCTAAGAAGCGACCATTCGTGCGCGTGCATGCAGGCCTGCGATATGGGTTTCCTTAAATGTCGTTGGTTGCTCGGGCGCGAGCAGCCTTTTTGATCCTGTTACCGTGGCCACTGCGCCGCTTCGGGGGTGATCTTCTGCTGGAGGGCGCCGACGCTGCGCCATCCGAGCAGGAGTAGCAGTCCGTTGAGGGGGTGTGACGGCGACCGCGACCACCCGATCGGTGGCCACCGCGTTCGTCTACCGGTGATGCGTGGCCACGGTTCTCGTGTCGGCGGCGCTCTCTATTGCCCCTGTTGCACTGCTGCTGGTGGTGCTTCTGTGCCTGCGGTTGGCACTGGTACTCCATCGGCTGAAGGATCCCCTGCTGCAGCTGCGATGCAGCTGCCTTACTCCTCTTCGTGTAGCCTCCAAAGAGGCCCGGCTTCGACTTGAGAGCTGGGTTGCCTGCCGTGGTGCCATTCATCGATGCGGCGCCGTACCCACCACTGAGAGGCGTGTTTTTCGGTGGTGTGGGCGGCACCTCAAATCGTAGAGTGGCACTTGCCTTCGGTGCCAGACTGCTCTGCGTCCTCCTCGACGAAGGGCGCGACGACGGGGATACACAACCGCTGATGGCGCTTGCGCCGTTGGTAGGCACGCCAGCAGCAGCGGTTACGCGCGCGTCTGGCTTGGACTTTTTGTGGAACAGGCCGCCAAAGAAGCCTTTGCTCTTGCTGAAGGGCATGACAGCGCGTCTAGAGTCAGCGATGGGGCTGTTGATGCTGCTACCCTGGTGCGGAGGAATGTGGGCATCCACGGCGCCGTTACCAGACTGGGGATGCTGGGTGTGCCCCTGCGAGTGATCGCGACGGTGCTGCCGCGTCGAGTCAGAGCGGCTGATCGTCCCGCGTTGCTGCATCTCAGACGCCACATCGCGCAAAGGGACAGAGGTGCCGCAGAACCCCATGGGTGTGCTGTAGGGTGCCCTCGGCGGCATCACGAGCGGCACCATCAGGGCCGCCTCCTGGGCCAACGCTCCGACATTTTCACCTTTAGACGAGTCGACCTCAGCCGGGGCGGATTTATCGCGCCGGAAAAAACCCAGAATGCCGCCCCCACGCTTCTTATTGGGTGCGTTGGCGACGCTGGCATTGTGGTCCGTGGGCAGGGAGGAGGTATTGCCGAGAGCGTGCCCTAACGGCGGTCGTGGTCCCCAGGATGGCGAGGCTGAGCGTGGCGATCGGTGGCCGCCGCGGCGGCCTCCACGGTCTCTACGACGCTGGCGGCAGCAGGGGCGGTGGTTGCGCGGCGATGCCAAGGCGGGACGCGAGGCAGACACGGAGCCAGAGAGCACGGAGGACGAGTACGACGACGATCCGTGGATCGAAGACGCGTCGGTGCTGCCGCCTGAGCTTGACAAAGAGAGAGAGTCGGCGCGGCGGTGTCGGCGGTGGAGTCGGTTGCCCTTTGATGTGTTCGAAGGTTGCACTGCGGACGGCGGTAATGGCACTGCTGCTGTCACTGGTCGCGTGCTCGGGGGAACACTGTAAGCTGACGACGCGGCAGGTGGATTCGCCAGCTGTGGGGGGGTAGTCACCATCCGGGTGCTGCCCACCGTTACAGGCTGGGGCGCTGGTGTAGGGACGGTGGTGACAGGAATGGGCTTCAGAGACAGCGCCGCCGTTCCCGCTAATGTCGAAGCAGCGACGGCAGTGCTCTTCGGAGGATTGCCCCTGCGAGGGCTGGATCGATTGCTCGATCGGCGGGGGCACGAGATGTCGGCGAGGTCACCAGCGGGGCGTGGAGAGGCAGACTCGGACCGATCCACGTTGCTGCGGGCCTTGTCGCGGTGCCCGCGACCTTCGCGGCGGTGGTGGCGATGTCTGTCCATCTCCTTCGTGTTCCCGTCGATTTGCGGGTCTGAAGGCACACGTGGTGAGGAGTCCCGACCCCTCTCGCCGCCGCCGCCGTCACCGCGACGATGCCGACGTCGTCGTCGGCCGCAACCATCACCATTGCCATCACCATGAGCTACGCTGCCAGCCGCGGTAGGAGCAATGGGTGCACGGTACGTGTTGGGTGTATTCGTACTCTCCAGAAACACCTCCCCAAACGTCGCTGTTGCCGCCTGCAGCGGAGCGCGAGTTGAACAGCTGTCATCAGCTGGCGGATTACCTGGATGGCGACGTCGCTCACGATGGCCGCCACCACTACCGTACCTTACTGAGGTCGGCGGCTGCGTTGTCGAGGCGGGGGTTTCCGTAGCCTCGTCGTCCCCACGGTGATGTCGACCGCTGCGAGGTCTCTCACGTCCCTTTCTGGGTAGCGAAATCGAGGTGGACAGGCTTTGCACGCCACATGCAGGATGAGACGCGGTCGCGCTGCACTGCTGAGTTACAAGTGCAGGCGAGGCAGCCCTGGGAGCGGTAGCCTGGTGCTGCGGCGGCGGCATTTGACATGGCATCACTCCTGAGGCTGGTGGTTGCTGCGATGCATACTGCTTGACCGCTGTGTAGGGTGGGTAGTAGTAGCCGGAAGCGGGTCGAGGTGCGGCGCAGCCGACTGGGTAATCGGCACCCAGACACCCCGCAGAGACCACGTTGGTTGGCATCGCGCTCGCGCAAGCTGGAGAGAATGACTGAGCTGGCATGTGGCCCTCAGCGCCCACCCTGACACCGTGATTCGCAACATTACTGTACGCTGCCGGGTGCATGACAGCGCCGTGGGTGGCGCTGCTGGCCCACATCATCTGCTGCTGCTTGGGGTTGACTGACCCAGTAGCGCCGTTGGGCCAGTGGTTGAATGAAAACATGAATCCAGTGTGCGGTGATGCTGCGTCTGTCGGTGTGTGCATGCCCGTATCACAGGCGTGGTCCTCTGCGTGGGTCTATGTGAGTGAGTTTTGCCGTAGGCTGGATCCGATCAGTGGGTGGCTGAAGTTGACACAGGGAGAGAGGAGAAACGAGGGAAGCCGGCCAAGTAAGGAAAAAAATATATACGTATATCAGAAACGAAAGTAAAAGTGATGATGAGGATAATGACAAAGCTGAGAGATGAAAAGTGCCTCTGAGTCCCAAATTGGTGACTGAGAAGGAAAAGAGAAAACGAGAAGGGCGGCGGGCGAAGGGGGGAGGTGGCGAGAAGACGAGAAAAGAGGAAAGAAGGAGCAAAGAACAGAGAAGAAGAACGCGTATCAGCGAGTGTCCAGATGAGAAAGAGAGAGAGGGAGGCGAGGAGGGCAAAGAACGCACCCAGAGTGGAGGGAAAAGAGGGAGAAGCAGCCAATGCGCTGAGAAACTGAGTAGGTGGAGGGGGGGAGGGTACAGCAAAATAGCTTCGAAAGCAAAGACGAAAGAGTAAAGTAATCGGCGAGCAAGGGGCACTTGCAAAGAGACTTCTCGGCAGAACACAACACACAGAGACGCGGACGGCAACGACAACAACCGCAAACCAACCCAGCAACCGAGACCAGGATAGCAAAATGAGCGAATAAAACGAGCTTCTAAAGAAAGCGGATACCTGTGAAGAACAAAAAGAGAAGGAGAGGGAACGGGAAAGGGGGGAGGGAGGGAGGGAGGGAGGGAAGACGCGGTCCACAGGAAAATGCAAAGAGAGGAACACGCAGGTGCTACAACACGAGCTCAGAAACACAAAACGAAAAATATGTTCGAAAAAGAGAACAACACTGTTTTGACTTCCCTCGAGAAGAAGATAGGAGTATTGAAATAGGTGAGGAATGCGTGTGGGCGTATGGATGGGCACGTCCGTGTGCTTGGCAGGCCCCTCCCAGAACGCCCTCCCCCTCCGCTTTTTCCGCTCTGTTCCGTTCGCGCACTTTCCTCGATGTACTCTTTCTCGCTTCCGGGCGTGCCTTTTCTCTCTCTCTGCCAGCTATACAAGACGGAAGAAGGGAGAAGCGGAGCAATCGCGCTAGTGGAGGGACAGTCAGCGTCAGACTGGCCTGCGCACGGCGGCTAGAGAGATGGCAGAGACCGTCGGATATCAAATCCGAGAGAGTCGCCACCGCAGCGTACGAGCAAACGTGCCCTCAAACGGCGCAGGCGCGAGGGACGAGGACAAGGACAACCACAGTACGCCTAAAAATAACCAGAAAAGAGAGACTAAACAAGAGACTCTTTCAGGAAGCGGACGTGCGAGGATGACGGGGAGAGTGTGGCAGAGAGCAATGGAGGAGGAGGAGGAGGGGGGCGTGTATAAAGAGCGTCGTACATGTAAAAGTGCAGATCGAGACTGTGGACAGGGGGGGAGAGGGAGGAGGAAGGCCGTAACTGGATTCCTGGATGTGCACAGAGAAAGACAGGGTGGGGAAATATCTAACCCACTAACAAGGCCGAAGGCTCCCGCTGCTTTGGTTCGTTGCTCTTCTACTTTTCTCGTCTTTAAGCGCAACAAGAGCAGAGAGAGAGAGAGAAAGAAATAATCTGTATAGGGGGAAAACAGCGGATGAGCAAGTAGAAGAGACCAGACACAGGTGTGTGTGGGGAGGGGGTGCGCGGGTGTGTGCTATGCAGTGGGTATCAACCCACATGCATGCGGGAGTGTCATCAGCGAGAAAAGCGAAGTGGAGAACGTGATGGAACCAAAGCGGGAGAAGGAGTAGCGAAGGACAAAGGGAAGCCCGTTAGGAGAAGAGTGAGAGTCCGCCACCAAGCGGCGCGGTAGTGCATGACGTGAGCGAGCGAAGATCATCCTCTGTTGCGCTGCCTTCTTTGGCGCCTACTCAACGATGCTCGCCCCGGAGGACGCGCTTCGTTGGGTTACACAGTGTAGCAACGACAATACAGCTCACTCGCACCCGCACATCTCTGCAACGCCTCTTCTTCTTCGTGTCCGCCATGACAGCCCACGCGCCACACTCAAGATGACAGGCAGAGCAAAGGCAAGAACGAGAGAGGAAATGGGAGAAACAAAGGAGAACGCAGGCGAGTCTCTCCTAGCTCGTAGATACCCCTCACTTCTCTACGTGGCCAGCTTGCTCACTTGTGGGGAAGAGGGATCGCTTGTCCTCACCTTTACTCCCACGCACACGTGCACATATTTACAACCAAATAGGCACACGCTGGCACGCCATTCTCTACGACGCGTGTACGATGACGTTACAGGTGGAGCACCAACGCAACGAGACGAGTGAGCGGAGGCAGGCCGCAGAAATGAGAATAAGAAAGTAGGCTAGTGTACATCCCGGAAGTTCTAAGAGTACCACAAGAAGCTCATTCACTTTTCAACGGGTCCATTCTCTGCCGTACAGCACGAGGTCAGGCGTCCCTCTACCACACACACACACACACACACACCGGGCTCTATCACAGGGTCCATCCGCGTCGTGCGAAGACGACGTAGAACGCGCGTTAGAGCAATGCACCGCCTCGGTCATCCAGGCACGGGCCCTGCCGTCAGCCACGCCCACCCCTCGCTCCGCAGGTCGCCGCTCCCACCATGCCGGCCGCCACCTGCTGCATGGCTCAGGGCGGCTCAGGCTCGCACACCAGTGGGCAGCGAGGGCAGGGTGAGGTGCATTCGGCTCGCGCTGACACTTCGCCTATCACACAGATGGTACGCAACGTCCTCACTGTCGCAGGCCGCTCCGATGCAGCGCCACCCAAGCGCCGAGCCCCAACCCCAGGAGCGATGCACCGCGCTGACCTCCCCACGTTGCAGGCACGCGACCACGCCCCCTCCCCCCGCCGCCACCATCAGAGGGAGGTTCGGCATGGGCAGGAACAGGAGGGTTGCGTGGCTTCCCCACACACAGTGGGGGGAGAGGTACCGGAGCCTGAGGTACCGCACACCGAGGTGTGCCCCCCCCCTCTGTCATCAGCGGTACAACGAAGAGAGAAAGGAATAAAAGAGAAACTGGCGTCGAAGACGCGCAGTAGAGGCGATGAGTTCTCTGCCGGGTGTAGCAACGCGCTCTACGTAAACACGCACACGCAGAGGATGAGCAGAAAAGAGCGCAGAGGACAGATGGCACGCACAGACTCGCAAGGAGAGAGTAGATAGAAGCGAGCAGCGAAAAAACAAATGCACAGTAGCCATCCAGGTAGATCGTCAGACATCAAACAAGCGAATGTGTGGGCAACTCTAAACAAGCAAAGCCCCTTCGCGGGAGAAGCCCTGGCGACAACAAAACAAAGAAGGATGCAGACATACAGAGAGAGAGGGGGGGAACGGTTTGCTGTGGCGCCAACGCCAACCCACCTCATGACGCACATAAACTCTTAGCAAAGCCACAGCGAGGCACGCCTTTTTATTAGGCACCTGCCAGCTGCGCTATGAAGTGGTGTCGGCTAGTGCTTTCCACCTCGGCCATCCCTGCCGTGCTTCCAGAGTGGCGACTACGCAAATGAGTGGAGTCCTCTAGTCGGCTGGCGCTGCGCTGACGCTCGTTGGCCACGGAAGCCACCTTCATCGAGCTCGCCGACAACAACGTCGCTCGGCGAGCCCCAGCGCTGCCGGCGCGCGCTGTTGTGTCCATCACGGACTGATGACGATCCAGGGGAAAGTCGCCCTCACGCCACACCGGGAAGCACACGGCGCTCTCGTTTGTCACGACGACGGGGTGCACGTTGGGCACTGCCTGTTCACTCCACAGCGAGCTAGGCATTGGATGGAGGAGTGGTTGGTAATCAAGCACCGCCAGCCTCTCCTGTGGTGCGAGCGGCTGCAGCACCTGTAGTGTCGCCGCCTGCATGCCGCGCTCTAGACCATGGGTGCGTAGGAGCTGCACAAACGCGTTGCGGTGCATCTCCCACACCTCAACAACGTTGTCAAGCGCGATGATGCTGCGGGTCCAGCGATGCCGCCGCACGCACGTGTACCCGACAACGTGACCGGGGGGAATGGGACAGACCGCCGCCGGCGACGCGCTAGCGATGTCCGCGCGGCCGAGCGGCCCAGACCGCATCTCGTCATGCAGTAGTGGTGCATTCATGACGATCCCGGCGCGGCCTTCAAAGAACAAAAGAAGTCGATTGCACTCCGCCCCGCTAGTGACGATGACATCACCCTTCTTGTACGGAACGCAGCGCCACTGTTGAGTGCACGCGCGGTAAAAGTCACGCGTGGCACTCGGAAGCAAGCTGACGAGAGGCATCTGCTCCATCGCGTTCAGTAGCGCTGATGATACACGGCCGCCCGTCAGTGGCAAGACATTCGCGCCCCCTACACCACTGCCAGCGTGGTCTCCTGTGCCACCCGAGTTGAGTGCTTCTTCAAATATGGTGACGCGCCGCGCGGGGGCTGAGCTTCGGTGGCCGCCGCCGCCGCCTCCGCGTCGCGCGCTGCCGTGTGATGGGTGGTCCACGCTGAAGGGGGACTCCGCCAGGGCTTTTCCTCTATAGTCTCTAGGACCACCACCACTGGCTCTCTCGTGTGTGGCAGTCGCCATTAGGGCCAGCATCCCTTCTGCGGGTACCACGCCGTGCACACCGAATAGCTTCGCACCGACGAGACGCGGTCCGAACAAGACGCCGGCCCACTCCTTGTCGCGCAGATACGAAAACTCCTGGGCACTGTGGTAGATGGCACTATGCACCTCTGGCTCCTGCTTCATCAGCTGGATGAGAACCTGAAAAGGGAGGAGATACATGTCCACGTGTGTGACGGCGGTGTAGCGGTCGCCGACGGTGTCGGCTAAGATGCAACTCGTCTCCCCGTAGGTGTGCCCCTCCACCAGCACAGAGCGATTCCGGGGCAACTCTAGGGAAAAATTGGTGTATGGTGTTGCCGCCGGCGTTGCGGCAATCGGAGACGCTGGCTCCGAGTTGTTTCTGCTGGGCGCGCCGCTGTCGTTTCCCTGCACGGATGCCTCGCGTTGCATCTGCACCACGCCGCGCCGGATGAAGAAGATGTGCGTCGGTTGCTCCTTCTCGCCACACT
>NC_009324.2:1011934-1048049 GCF_000002845.2 Leishmania braziliensis MHOM/BR/75/M2904
GCTGTCGTTGTCCTGCACGGATGCCTCGCGTGTGCATACACCACGCCGCGCCGGATGAAGAAGATGTGCGTCGGTTGCTCCTTCTCGCCACACTCCATGCCGGCGGCGTAGACTCGTGGGATCATCAGGTCGCGAATGTGCTCCAGGTACTCCGTGCGCAGCCGCGTCAGGAGCGGGCATATCTGCAGCCGGGCCCGGGTTAGTGGCGCAAAGTATGGCAGCAGCCTTTCGCGCATCTGCATGGCCTCGACAAGCAGGCGTTGCTGCCCGGCTGATGACGCGCACTCGCTCACCATGTAGCAGTATATCACCTTGGGCATCCGGAGAATGACCGCCGTCGGCGAGGACACACAGAGGGCCGCGCAGTAAGGAAAGTTGCCAATGCACGCCAGCTCACCTAGCACCTGCGGTGCTGTCAAAAACTCCACGCCCGCGTCGGCCGGGGCCGGTGCAGAGGGAGGAGCCCGCAGTACGGCGCTGTTCGGCGTTGTCGGTGCACCTGCGGTACCGCCCATAGCCGACGCGCAGGCTGCGTGGTCTTGTCCAAAGTCGGTCAAAGAACGACGAAGAAAGGCTGACGTCGGCCGAACTGCGAAACTGCCGCCGACGCTACCACCATGGCTACTTGTGCTGAGGTGCATTGTGGCAGACGCCCGTCGCGCCGTCCCAAGTTGACTGGCACCACCAGTGGTGGCGCTATCCCTCCGCGAGAAGCCATAGCCTGCCATTGCGGAGGCGCGCCGGCTGCATAACACCGATACGCCAGGGCTAATGTTGGGTAGGCCGCCCGCTGAGGCGGTCGCCTTCAATGCCACAGCGGTCCCACGACGCTCAAGGGAGCCGCCGACCAGCACAAGTACCTCACTGGCTGGCTCCCACTCCCACTCCAGGATCTCATCTTGCAGGTGCACCGAGAGCTGAACGTAGCTGGAGTTGAGAATGTCGCGCACAGTGTCGCGTATCGCGGCCCCCGTTGCCGCGTCAAGCGACGGGACTACCACGGCTGCTGTCTCCGCCTCAGCCGTGCCACCGAGCGTGGAAAAGCGACTGCCATCAGCGCGGGTGTAGAAGTCGCGTGTCACCGCCCCCAGGTAAGACGTGTACTGCAGTGCGCTGAACGCCGCCGCCTCCACCTCCTGCAGCGACACGTGGCTCGAGAGGAGCTCGTGAGTGAGCGCAAGCCGAGCCTTACGAAGGTGGCGCCGACGCAAGATAGGCACGAAGAGACGCTGCAACACCTGCAAAGCAATAGCACGCAGCTGCTCCTGAACGGCGGTCGGTAGGCCATTTTCGACCATCTGCTGCCCGCTTGGCAGCTTTGGTACTAAGTCGGACACGGACATTGAAGGCAGAGAGTAAGATATGACGTTCCCCCAATAGGAAGAGAGATGCACAAGATGACGAAAGGGCAACTGAGTCCCTCCGTTGCTCGTTGATGATGTTGCTCTTTGCACTGCCTCTCTCGGTGCGTGGGTAGGCACGCAGTGGAGAGTACGGCGAGCGAGCACTTCAGAGAGGAAAGAGGCAATAGCGTTAGGAAAATGGAGGAGTAGCAACGGGTGGCAAGTGTTCCCTCAGTGTGTAGGTGCTGCCAACACATCAGCATAAAGGGGGGGGGGGGGGGGGAAGAACGCGGAGGCGGATAGGGAGGGAAAGGGGGATGTCCACGCCACATCGATTCGCTTACGGGATACGGCGAGAGAAAGGGAGAGCCTCGCGCCTTGGTGAGGCCTGATGAATTGGAAAAGGCGGGCGTGCGTATGTGTGTGTGTGTGATCCCGAGAATCCCACTGCCGCTGCCGCCGTCGCCACGACACATAAGCACACGTTTTAAGCGTCTGTCGCAAGAGAGGGACCCCTTTTGCTTCTTGCGCGTGAACCTCCAGAATATCTTATCCGCATCGCTTTGCGCAGCGTACGTCTGAGGGGTGCATGATGTGAGGGTGGCCGTGAAAAGGGTGAAGGTGATGGCAGGCAGCGGCGCCTACACTCGATAATGGGAGAGGGGGGAGGGGGGCATCAACACGTCTGTCAAAAGCGAGAAACGCGAGACCGGAAGGAAGGAGAAAAAGAGGCGCAGCGAGGCAAAAAGTGAGTGCGTCGATGTGCAGACGGGTGTGAAAAGGAGAAAAAGGGCGCCCACCAGCCGCAGTGCTGCAACGGGGAAGGCGGAGTGAGGGAGGGAGGGAGAGACGGAGCTGCGCTTGCACATGCCGCACAAAAAAGCGCGGAACAACCACAACAGATGGGCATCACACTCAACAACGCTCACCACAAGGCTGCAGTACCCAAGAAGTGGGTTGGGGGGAGGAGGAGGGCTGGCAGGGAGGGGAAGGGGGGGGGGGGGCAGCGGCAGTGTGAAGAACGCGGGAGAGAGTCAAGAGACCAAAGGAGAACCTGGTCATCACCGCCCCTTCGATGAGCCACGTGTACTCACCGAGAGAGGCCTGCATACCCTGCATACGTTTGGTTTTTCAGTTCTCCCTCTCCCACTGGCACTAATCCCTCGCCTGGCCAACTCCCTGCGACAAGCTTCGTCGCTCACGGTCTCCCTCCGACAGCATACCGCCCCTCTTGCGGCCTAGGAAAAGCTGAGGATGTCCGTCTCCTCACCATTGCCGTCATCCTGACTCTTCGTCCCCATCTGCCCGCCCCGCGCTGACGTCGCCAACTCTAGGGACCGCATTGTCGCGCCGCTGGGGAGAACGTCCTCACTGCTCTGATCAACGTCAAAGCCTGCCCGCTCGTAGAGCCGGGCGTCAAGGTCCAGTTTGAGCCGCTTTGCCGCCGGATAATCACTGCCCATGGAGAACGTCAGCCCCCCAGTCTCCCTCATCGAGTGATTTGGAGTCGCGACGGACTCGTCCTGTGCTCCAGAGGCCGCCGGTTGCGATGACTCAGCGGCGCGGCCCCGTTGGCTCATGGGGGTGCACGAAAAGGAGCTTGCGTCCGTCTTGCCAAGCCGATCTGCGACGGAGGTGAAACTAATGCGCAGTGACTCCTTCTCCTGCGGAGTCAATGTCATGCGACACACCACGACCAGGGAGGACACCGGACCCATCTTGACGAACAACGTCGTCGTCACGTTGCACGAGAAGTGCGGCTCGACGCGACAGTGCGTGGACTGGCGCGGGTTGAAGAAATAGGTGGCACTCACTGGATCCTGCCTCTTGTCCATGTCTCCGGCTGTTTGGGTAATCTCAGCTTGCAGGATCTCAATCGCTGCCATGCCGTTGTGCTGCCGTGACCACTCGTGCAGCTTCATCGACAGGTCCAGGTTCGTTGCTTCGATATCGGACAGCAGCTCCTGAATCATGACCTCCCGCTTCACCTCCTGGCTGGACCCTTCCACAGAGTTTAGGCGGCCTGCATTGATCAAGGTCTGCTCGCTGTGGCGGTACGAGCCAATCGTCGTGTACAGGTGCCGACTTTGGATGCGCTGCAGAATGCGACGTGCCGCGCCGAGCCTCTCGCGACGATACTCTGCCGACGCGCTGCTGCCCAACGTCTCAGGTATCTTTCGGTTACTGCCGTGCAAAATCGCCAGCACAATCCAGTCGCTCGCATGTACGTAGAAATCTGGATGCAGCACGCACGACCGCAGTGGCATGACGCAGTCCTTGCCATTGCTGACCTCGAACACGTCCCCGGCAGCGCGCAGGGCGTCCAGCGTCATGAGGTCAATGACCTTCGTGACACGGTGTTGGTAGACGATACGGTGTAGGTGGGAGCGGGCCAGGAAGATCTCCTCGATGACACCATCCAGCTTGTCGGGGTACCCGATGGATGTCTCGTCGTCGTCGCCCACTACGACCCGTGCACCTTGAAAAAGCCGCCTCATGGAGACGAAGGTCGGCGTACCAAGACACGCGACGGAGTCCCGTTGGATGTAGTCGATCTTGTCCACGTCCAACCCGCTGCGCTTGTTGGCGATAATCTCCGTCGTGAAGCGCGCCCACTTCTGCCGTCCGACGTTGTCGGGCCACGCCTTGCCAGGTGCGAGGCCGTTGATCAGCAACTCCACGTAGCGCAGATCGACTTCCGTAAATCCGAGCTCACCCAGTTCCGTCTCATTCTCCGACCACATCTTGCGCAGCAGCATGATGCTCGCCTGCTCATGCGACCACTTGCGCAGCTGCACTTCCTCGGGCCGCGCACATGAGCGCACAAAGGACTCGAACAGGTGCGACAGCGGCCCATGTCCGAGATCGTGGCACAGGCCGGCAATTCCGATGCACTGCATGTCCTTCTGCGCCGCCTCACGCGTCTGGTTCGCGATCTCAGGAACGCCAAAGTCTCTGTGCTCCTCTCGGTGGCCATCCACGATACTGCGGTACAGCTCCATGCCAAGATAGCAGACACCTAGAGAGTGCTCAAAGCGCGAGTGCGTGGCACCTGGATAGACGTAGAAGGAGTTTCCAAGCTGCCTCAGATCGCGCAGCCGCTGAACCACCGGCGAGTCCGTCAGGATGCGGATCACCGGTGGAAACTCGAGCTGACCGTAGAGGGTGTCGCGGACGGACATGGACCGCTTCGGCTCTACCACGTTGCGCGCCTCCTCGCGCCGAACGGACTCCGCCTTGAAGCGCAGCGGTGGCGGCATGGCGGCTTACCAGTGGGGTGTGTTCGAGGGAGGGGGCACAAGAGGAAAAGAGCAAAGGAAATTTATTTGTACGGCCGTCGCTGGCCGCAGCTCGTGCTTGAGGGGGTGGAGGGCAAGAGGGAGCCCACGTCCTGACTCGGGATGGTCGTTCTTTAAAAGAAGAAGACGGAGAAGACTAACCCACACACAGAGACACCACGCAGCGCCAACAAAAAGCTCGCTGAGAAGAATGTGGCGCAGAGAGCGCTCGTCGGAGCTGATACGTCTCGCGGTGCGTGTATGAACCAAAAGTCCCTGGATAACGAGAGGGGTCCACGAAGACAACAACAGCCCCAGTAAAGGGGCGACGAACGCGAAGCGAAAAGGTGAGACGCGCGCCTTCGCCACCGCCCTTCTTTTCCGAGCGCGCGCCCCTTTTGTGCCGCAGTTGGAGTGAAAAGGGGGGTGGTGATTCGATGTGGCCGTCCGCACTGCGTGGGTGCACCCGCAGCTCAACGAGCAAAACAACGAAAAAAAAGGGAAAGAGATGTGTTGTCGGGGGGCTGAGAAGCTCAAAGGACTGTACCCCCGTTGGTCTCGGTGTATGTGCCTCTGTGCTTTTTGTGCTCGCTTGAGGTGCCTGCGGGTGCGCGTGCCTGCAGGGGAGAGACAGGAGGAGGACTGTACTCACCACGACTGTGATGCAAGAAGAAAGAGAGAGGAAGAGCACGAAGAGCATCAGAGAGATGGTGTGGTGGCAGTAGGCGATAATGCTCCATACATGCCAGGGAGAGCGTGCAGAGGACCAAAGGACACGCATATCGTCAACAATGCCATCGCAAATGGTGCGGCGACGCTCGAGAACAACCACGTCATTGTGTACTCTTGTGCTGCTGGGTGCATCCCTCGTTCCCATCGGAGTTGGCGTTACTCCTCTTCGGTGTGTGCATAGAGCACGGTGAGAAAAGGCCGGCGCCACTCACCCACCTTAACGCCAGCTTCCGCGCAAGCACAGCCCCATTTTGTCTTCATTTTCACCACTTCCTCGATGGCGTGGCGGTGTTTTCCCTTGAAAGAGCGCTCTCCTCCAGTCCGGCTCTGCGTCGGTGTTTCCATCGATGCGGGGTGCTGTGACAACGAGAGGAAGGACCAAAAGGGAGACCCAGAGAGAGCTGCACACACACACACACTGTTGTGGATATCGTCGTCTCACAGACGACGGTGATTGGCAATGTGCAACTGAAACAAAAAAAAAAAGAAATGACAAGACGTGGGTAGCGCACGAGTTGGGTGGCCCCTCTGTACATTAATGACACCCCCCTCCCAAAAAAAAAAAGAAAGCAAACGAAGCAAACGAACGCGGTGGCCTCCAAGCCCTCACTTCAACGCAGCGCAGTATAAGCCCGCTGCATCGCGCTCCATGTCTACAGCGCAGGGCGTGAGAGAAGAGGAGAGGAGAGGGCGGGGGCCACGGAGCACCATATACGACTCAGAGCGACTTGCGCACATCACCGCCCACCGTCTCCTCTTCCGCCGCGGCGACCCCTGTCACTGCAAACCCGTCATTTGACGACGCCTCGGTTTCCTCTTCGTTCGTGCCGCCATAAAGACTGCCCACGATGGCCAGCCCTTCGGTCTGAAGCCGCTCACGCAGTGCGTTCACCTGCAGGGCAATCGAGTTGTTCTGACCGGCCACCTGCAGCGAGACGACTCGCATGCGGGTTAGCTCCGCGTCCAGTCGCTGAATCTCTCCACGTAGCTGCGCCGCCCGTGACTCCAGCTGCGCCGGCAGGGGTGCCGGAGAACTGGGCAGGAACTGATGCACGCCTCTGGAGTTAGCTGTTCGCGGCCACGCCAAGGAGTTGTCCACGTTGGGGGCGGAGGTCGGTAGCAGTGCAGTCGATACTAGACACTGAAAAATGTCCGCCACCACAGCATCCCCGCAAATGACCAGCTCGTCTTCCAGCAGCTTCATAGCCCGAGGCATCCGCTGAGATGATTCGGCACCAGCCGCAGGCCCACCTCCGGGGGTTGGGGATACTGTAGAAGCACCGTCAAAGCGTCTGGGTTTCTGTCCCCGGCTCGCGTCTACCCCAGCAGATGTCGGCGCACTCTCAGACAGTGACGCGTTCCCTACGAAGCCGGGAGAGCCGGCGGTGAGCTGCTCGTCCAGGAAGTTCAGCTCTGTGTGGTAGACTTCATACCGGTACGCAACGCGAATGTCCGACACGCGGCTGCGACGAACGTCGTTGCCAAGAGTAGAGCGGAGCTGATACCGCGGACCCAGCGCGTTCTGCTTCCACGCAGCCGAGAAACCGCTCTGCAAGACGCTGTTGCGCGCGATTTCGGACATGTCGTTCAGCTCGAACTTCCACAGCTTCGCGGCGATCGAGTACTCCTCCACGAGCGGCTCACGCGTGAAGTGAAAGTACAGCGGCTGATTTGTCGCCAGGCTAACGTTCAAGCCGCGATGGAAGAAGACCGGGAACGGGTTCTCGAGGTAGGCAGAGGCGCCAGCTGTGTTGCTGAGTGGGGACATCGCCACACCGACCTGCGCAATGTACCACATGTACTCTAGCACGGGGTGCCGCGCCAGCGTAACGCCGTGGTTGATGCTGTTAGCTAAGCAGAAGCCGCTCACGAGGTGGTCCATGCTGCCGCGTTCGCCGCACTGGGGACGCAGTGTGAAGGTGCTTAACCCGCGAGACGCACGGAACTCATTGAGAGAGGTGATATTTGCCCACATATAGTACATGTAATAGCTGTACGGCGGGTTCAAGTCGCTGTTCCAGTCGTGCGGGGAAACGTCCGTCAACGGCAGGTCGATCTTCGACTCATCCGAGACGCAGTCAAAGCCGGACAGGTGTGCCAGTAGGTAGTGGAACTTTGTGTCCTTGGCCGGGTGCAGGCTAATCTCCCACAGTGGATGGAAAACGTGGTCAAGAAACTCGCCGAAGTTCTTCAGCACCCCGTTTCGACGCAAGCGGCGGTACTGCCACGGCAGACACACCATCCAACGGCTACGTGAGCTGGCCATGCCGTAGCAGTCAAACCAGTGCGCCAGATCGTACCACTCCTGTGCGGAGGCGCCGGTGATTGAGAGTCGGTTTTCGGCGAAGCTGAAGGCATCCTCCTCGTAGATGTCCAGAGTGCGCTTAGTCAGCTCGGCAAAGTAGCGGCCCTGCATGAAGTTAAACGGCGACAAGAAAATCTCGCGCAGGTCGGTGTGCGTGTGCAGGTGATGGTGAAGCTCGTCGACTGTTATGTGGTGCACGTCAATCTCGTATTCGCTCAGCAGCTCCTTGAGCATGACGGGGTGATGATCGCGCTCAAACACAACGTCCCCGCCGTGATTCAGGGCCTTGTCCACAAAGAACTCGAGCAGCGTGCGGGCGTTGGAGCCGGCGTCGGTGTGCACGTTCGTGTCCACTTTGTAGGCAGTGAAGAAGTCGCGGTTGTTCCACTCCTTCTCCTCCTTCTTGCCAGCTTCGTTCGAGACATTCATCGAGAGATGAAGCAGAAACTTCTGCTCGAGCAGGTTGAGCCGGTGCGTCGCGAGCCGCTGCAGAGCCACTGAGCTGGCCGCCTGCCGAATCACGGACATGTCGCGAATGAACTCCGTGATGGTCGGCAGGAACGTCGGCCACGACGGCGTCCTGCCCTGCTGAGACAAGATGCACACTCCGTAGTACGTGTTGTACTCCCACTGCGCCTCGTCGAACTGGCGGGTGGTGCTGAAGACGTCCTCGACGCGCACGTTAGTGTCAGTTGCCGCCGTATGGCTCGCGTTTCCGACGTACTTGCGACGGAGCCCGACGACCTGCCGCAGGGCCGCCACCGCGTCCGTCGCGTGGCCTGAGCGATGGCCTCCGTAGTAGATGTCGATGCGAGGGTACACAATTCGCTGGTCCGTGTAGTTCATGCGGCGCGAGTGGCGAGACTGCTGGACAAGGTCAGACACCAGCACCGACTGTGCGTAGGGGATGAGGTGCAGTGAAAGCGCCCCACAGGCACTGTCCCCAGCGGCAACGCCAGAGCCAATGCCGCCTGGAGCCATAATGCCTGCCTTCGCCAGGAGCTGGTTCAGCAGCGCCTCTTCATGCGCGAGGGCCTCGTGGCGGAACTGCAGGCGATAGTCGCACACACCGCAGCGACGCAGGTCGTTGCTCTCCGCCCCCAGTGAAGAAAAGCCCTCGCCAAGCCAAACCTGCTTCATCTCTGACGGGAAGCTGCTGTTCAGCACGCTGTTTCGCCCCAGCTCCATTGTATCCATCGGCGTCAACGAGCACAACTTGCTCAAGGTGGCATACTCCTCAATAAGCGGCTGCGATTCGTGGTGGTGGAAGTACAGCGGGTCGGATGTGCTGACCGATACCCGCATCCCTTGGCGGAAGAACTTCAGGAACGGACTGTTAAAGTACGCGGTGCTGAGCGCGTTGTCACGTAAGGGGGAGAGGACGATCCCGATGCGACAGTACATGTAGAGGAACTGCATAATCCAGCTCTTCGCGAGAGAGCTCACGTCGTGCACGACGTCACCGAGCAGGAAGGAGCTGACGAGCTGATCGTACGCCGGGGCCTGCTCTTTTACGGATGGGGTGAAGAGCAGTGTGTTGAGGCCGAGGCGCTTGCGCAGTGCATTCAGTGCCGCCATATTAGCCCAGACGTAGTAGAAGAAGTAGTAGTCACTACACCCGCCACCGTGCGCGACCGCGCCTCCATGGTCGACGACTTGCCCACTTTCGAGGGGTGCACTGTTGCACGGGAGCGTGTCGGGGTCCACAGGAGTGGCGCTGAAATTTTCAGAGCGCACGACAGCGTGAGTGCGAATGCCGATGGCGCCGATGCAGCACAACAACTGCGCCACGTCCGACCACTGCGGAGCGTACGGGCATAGCGTTGCCATGAAGAGGGGGTAAAAGATGTGTCGCAGCTGGTCACCAACGGTGGTGCAGCGAGAGGGGAGCTGGTTCGGCCCCAACTCCTTCGCAGAGTTGCGCTCCCGCTGAATCACGAGCACCCATCGATTGCGCGAAAACTTGTTGAAGCCCTGCCGACGCACCCACGCAGCGAGTCGCGTGAGCTCCTCTGGATGGTGTCCGCAGACCTCCAGTGCCATTTCCGTCGCTGTCAACTGCTGCTTCTGGTACTCGCGCTGCTCCAGCTCGGCGCGGAGAAGTACACCGCACAGGTTGCCGTGATTCGGTCCGTCGGTTGACAAGAGTGCCTGCAGCAGCGTCGCACCAAAGGCCCCAGCAGGGTTCAGCTTCGCATCGAATAGATCGTATGGCAGGTACTTATTGCGGTACAGCGTGGGTTGCAGGCCGAGCCCCTCCACCGTGAGCGCGCGAGGGTCTCGAATGCCGCCAGCCTCAAGGTACGCACCCAGCGTCACGACCTGCTGGGTGTGGGGGTCGACGTAGAGGGGCACGCGTGGCTGCTCTAGCGCGGTTGTCACCACGTGCTCCAGCAGCACCGGCGCCACAACAGAAGTGTGCATGTTTACGCCATTGTCAACGCGCGTACACGGAGCGTAGACGCCACCGTCGCGGTACAGTGCATCACAGCTGCCTTCATTTTCGCGGTTGAGGAGGAGGTACAGGCGAAACTTCTCGGCGATGGAGGTGAGGCGCATGCGGGCGGTGGAGAGACACGGGCCGTTCTCGATGGCACCGTAGACGGCGCGGATATCGTGCACGTACTGCTCCCATGGCACGACGCGAGTGCGCATGCCTTCAAAGACAAAGACGCCGTGTCGAAACTCGAGCCCCATGAGTGAGGCCATCGCCGTGGAGTCATCAGACTGTGGCGGCTGGTGTTCGGGCGTCTCAGCGACTGACAAGGACGGAAGGAACGACAAGGATGCGGTCCGCGACGCCGCCGACACCGAAGAAGTAGCAGCCGCGGCGGTGCTACAGTAACGCCTCTCCAGCTCCTCTGTTGTCAGAGGTATCTCTAACTGCCCTTGGTCCGTGTCCTTGTAGGCCTGACGAGTCTGGATGATGTGCGCTATGACACCGACGCAATTTAGGTAGTCTTTGTCACCCTCATCGCCATCGATCATGATGCGGTGATATGTGGGTGCCACAGCGGTCTCGGAAACCTCCATCGCGTCCCTGCCATGAATGCGCCCTTGGACCGTGTCGCCGTTATTAGGCCCCGGCAACTCGCCAGCGCCTCCAAACGACACGAAGGATGAGGAAATGCTGGGGTGGCACTGCTGTGAGAGCTTGTGGCAGAGGAGGCGGGCAATGACGGACGTTGCGCCACCCCGCACCTTGGGCTGCATGTGAGTCTTGCTCTCCATGGCCGCCACTGGGTAGAAGTGTGGGTGTGGGTGTGTGTGTGTGTGTGTCCTGGGTAGGCGAGGAGAAGCGTGGTGGGTGTACCCGGGTGACAATTATTGTCTTGCTTTTTGTCGAAGCGGTGAAGGTCGGAGAAGAGGCACAGAGCAGGAGAGCGAAAAAGCTGAAATGGTAGAGAAAACCACGCAAGACCAGCAAACGGCTTGGCGCTGTGCTGTAGACGCACCACTGTCAGACAGGCACAAACCGCAATCACACCTGCAGCAAGAGAAGTGAGGTAGGCGCACCTCAGAGAGAGAGAGCGAGGGGGAGGCGCGGGTGCGCAACTCCGCTTCTCTCTCACACACACACACACATAGCGCCTCCGTTGCGAGGGTCTCAGCGTGCGGCAAGGGGCGCACCCTCGACCTGCTTCAATGAGGTGCGTGGCTGGCAGGAGGATGTGCTTGATACCTCCGGTGGCTACACGCCTTCGCTGGGATGAGCGTAGGTATTGTCACCGTGAATGAGAAGGGCCAACTGACGATGCAGCAAAGAGGAGTGGGGAGGGTCACACCAGTGCAGGCCAATCAAAAAAAAAAAAAAAGAAACAAAACAGCCACACAAATACTGTTCCAGCGACACCAAAGATTGCTTAACGGGCCGCACGCGCGAGTGGTGGTGGGAGAGACACAAAGGCGAAGGCACCTTGCCTGCATACGAAGAAATACACGACGGATATGGTGGGCCCTGCATCAGAGACGCAGCCGCCCACACCACGCACCGAAACATCAACAAAGACGCACGCACATGTCTGAATGTGTGTGTGTGGGGGGGGGGGGAGAGGACAGGGAGGAAGAGGCTGTGCGCGTGGGAGAATCGACTCTCTCTCTCAGATACATCTGTCCCTCTTCACATGTGATTTGACTAGACAGCGTCGCGCCGCCAAAAAAAAAAAAAAAAACACAAAAAAAATCATAATCATCATCATCATTAACGTCATCTCACTGGTCTCCTTTGACGTACAGATGCACACGTCTGCGCACGGATCGCGTACTTCCTGACGACGGTGCGAATCGACTGCATGTCACCTGCGAGCCTGAATGAGAAAGGGAGGCCTGTTCCACAGTGCGGAAGTAGCTGATGGAAAGATGAAGAGTGGCAACACACTGAACTCGCGCGATCGCGCAGCAGCAGCCACGGGGCGACACGAGAAATGCACGCGCATTACTCTCCCTAGCGCCTCTCGCCTCTTTCATTCAACACATTTTTTTCTGCAACGCTGTGAATGAGTCCCGGACTTCTCCCTGGATTTTCTTCGCCTCTTTGGCTTCAGCAGCAGCCTTTGCGCGAGCACGATTTTGCCGGCGCTCCTCCACGACGAAGCGCGCGGTCAGCAACGCGCAAGACACTATCGGTAGTAGCACGATCAACTGAAAGACAACAGCATGGTCCCACGGAATGTACAGCTGTGGAGTGAGCGATGGGTGGAACTGCAGGTCGTCGGCGGCCCGCGCAGCTCGCAGGAAGGAGCGGGACTGCACGAGGCGCTCCAAGTCTGCGAACATGCGCTCCGTGCTTCGTGGAACAGCCATGTTTGGGTTTGCCGCAATGGACCGCAACGTGCTCGTCACGGAGGCGATCGTGTACAGACACCCCTGATGCTCCCGAGCCCGCTTCCACGCCGCCACGTCGGCTGGGTTGAAAGAGGCCAAGTCGATCTGCTGTGTTGTGACAGAGAGGAGCGCTGCTCGGACCTCGGCCTCCAGTGAAGCGGCCCGCAGCCGGTACGAGGAAGGTGTGAGAGAGGCTGCCAAAACATGCGTCTTGCTGAACGCTGCAGCACCAGCACCTCCGCGGTCCACGTCGGAGGCATCCGGTACCTCCACGGGAAGCACGCAGTACGCTTGCCTCACGCCACTGATGAAGCACTGCACCTTACTAGCTGCATCCCCTGGCAGCACAGGCACCGGCACGCTAAAGAGCGACAGGCCAAACAGTTCCACCTCCTGGCCAACCTCAGGCAAAAAAGCATGCTTCAGCATCGGCAAGCCGAGTTGCTGTTGGCTTGCCAAGTGCTCTAGCTCGCGCGCCACCCGCTCCGCGCCGGGTAAGCGTCCACTCTGCGCTTCCTGAACGAGTGCGGTGACCACGTCGTCCCGCATCCGCGACTGCAGACGCACAGAGGAGTAGAGTGTGTGCGTCGGGAGTGGGACAGCTGCAGCGGCGCTGCCCAGACTGCCTGCCAACCGCTCCTTCATCAGTGCAAGCGCTGCGTGCACGCCTGGCAGCAACGCCGGAGAGTCCACCCAAACCGCCAGCCCGTAAAACGCGGGAGGGAGCATGGAAGGGGTCAAGGAAGGGGTGTCTGCCGGATCGGAGCAGCTCGCCTGCAGCTCTGCCACAACGCGATCCATCGGCAGCTCTACATGCTCACGGCTCATCGTTGTCCAATGCACACTCATGACGACAAGAAATATGAATGCGTTGAGCGCAGCGAAGCTGTTTGTAGAGTTGCGCCGCCACGTCTCCGACGATGCTGCCGCGGCCGTCGACTTTGTCCTACCGGGACTGTTCGTCATGGCGCGTGTTGGGGAAGCGTTGCTGGCGTGAAAGAGGTGGCGCAGACACTCTGTTGCAGGAGGGTGTCCATGTAAAGGGCTCACCAGAGGGCGTACTGAGGAAGATAAAAAAAACGTCCACGCACCGCCCACTGTGTGTTGTGCTCTTTTCGCCTCTTTTGGTCTCTTCTCCTCTGCTGCCCTGTGCTACGCAGCAGGTGTTTGCGGATGTCGTCTGCGGAGTGCATTGGACACACACCGTGCACAAGGGCGAGGCAGGAACGAGGAGAGGAGAGAGATGCAACGGCAAGAAGCGAGAGCAGAGGACAGGGAAGAGAAGGGAAGATGGCAGAGCAAGACAGACGCACGCTCATAGCCGGGTGTCTGTGGCACGTGGGATGAGGATAAGCCGCTGGCCGGTACGAAGTCGCATGCGTGACTTCTCTTTCGCTGCGATTCTTCCTCTACAATGTGATAGCGATGTCTCGAAGAAACAGAGAGAAGGAGACGGGGGCACGTCACAGTGAAAGTGCTTTCTCGCTGGTTCCCTCAGTCGTGCATGCACACACACGCACGAACATACAGACATATACTTTGCATCAGCTGCGCAGGAAAATGGGGGGAGGGTGGATAAAGCAGGACGGTTTCCAATACTGCCATCATTCTTCAGGCTGCATCTTGGCTGGCTTTCCCCCTTCTATGAGAAGGGAAACGAGAGCGGAAAGACATGGGCGTCTTTGTAAAGGGTCCAGCAGCATCGCAGAGCACAAGAGGAGAGGGAGGTAGACAGACAAAGGACACGTGAGAGGACAGGACATGGACAGCAGGGAGGCAGTTGGGGGGGGGGGGGGATAGCAGGAGCAGGGGACACACACACACACATACACGCAGCGCGAGAAGGAGAACGTGCACAGCAGAGACACTGTGCCTCCCTTTTGCTGCTCTTTTCTTTTTGCTATTTTCTGTGCGCCTCCACCTTCTCTACCCTCCCCAGCCCCATCCCCTCCGCGCACACTCCCCTCGCAGGTGCAGTGAGGGGTGAAGCGAGTCACCAAGCGCCACCGGCCGCCACATCTCCGCACGCGCACGCTCTCTTTGCGAAAGGTACGCCTGCTTCACACGATTGACAAACGTTCAAGCACACCACAGCTGGTCCTTCAGCGCATCCTGTAACTCCGACTCCAACTGCCGCAGGTACGTCGAAGAGGCGGTGGCTGCAATGTGCAGGGCGCCAATGTCCCCCTCGAGCGCACCTTCAAACCGAGACATGTCCGGTGTGCTCGGCACACCACCTGCACCGGACCGCCCGTTGGTGTCACGCGTTGAGTGGACACAGGCGCAATCGTTGGATGCTCCGCGGCGAGAGCGATGCTGCTCCGCGGGCGAGCCTGCTGCCCGCACTGCGTACTCAGGTGCAGTGTTCACATAGAGGTCGCCGTGCCACTGCTGCGACGGCGGTGATACCGAGGGGAGCGCCTCGTATCCTTCGGCGCTGTCAATGGCTGACGGCGCCGAATTCTCCCGGTCACCGAGTGCTGCATTCCCTGCTGTGGCACTGGAGGAGACCCACATGCCTCGCGCACGAGGCGTCCGCTTGTCCAACAGAGACATAGGAGGCGCGGTGGTGGCAGCACCAGCAGTAGCAGTCGCCAAGCTAATACCTGAGTGATTCACACCAGCACCGATAAGCAGCTGAGCAAGCTTTGCATTCTCTATAACCTGAATGTAGCTGCGATTCCTTTCGGTCATCTCCTCCGTTGCCTGCGGCAGAGCAGGGCGGAAACGACACTCACGGCCGTCGCCGCAGCCCTCGTTCAGCAGCGCCGTCAGTAACTCCTCCTGCCGCCGACGGTCCCGTTCCATCTGCCGCTGAGCAAAGGTGGGGTAGCTGAAGTGCACTCGTGTTCCACGGATGCCCTCCTTTCCCTCTGCATCGGATGCGAACCAGGAACGCGGTCCTCGCACCGTCTCGGCTGCTGCGCTGTTAGCCTCTGAATGTCGCCGGGCACGATCCTCCGCAAGCACAGGGCACCGTGCATCGAGGCAGGGGTGGTACCTGTACGCCTCTGCATCGTTCTCTGTCAGGAAATGGCGAGTTTCTCGCCGCTGCTGTAGTGCCTCCGGCTCTGCGTAAAGGGCATCCAAGACAGTATGGTCAGCGTAGAAGGGCCGATTGACGTCTGGGTGCTGTGGCGTGCTCTCAGAAGCTGCCGCGTTGCCGATTGCAAGGGCAATCGCCGTCGCAGTGTCCTTGCTGCCTGGCGCACCTGGTGGCCGTTGTCGCGCCGAGGGCCGCAGTTGCCCATTGTAAAGAGCGCGCGCCGACGTAGGCACGCCGTTCCTGGATGGTTTTGACTGGCATAGCTCTGTGTCCTCCCCGTGTTCCTTCATCAGCTGAATGAGCGCCCGCGCCGACGCGCGCTCAGCGCTGTCGCGGAAGAGGCGGCCAAAGACATGTGGCAGGGCTTCGGGTGCAGCGTTAGTGCTGATGTGGTCCGTCGTCTGCTTGTCCTGCACGCCGCTGCGGACAGGAGTAGGTCGTTGCGGCGTAGTAAAGGACCCCGGTGACGCATCGCTGGACTCGCTCTCCTGCTGAGATGGCTTGTCCGCTAGCAAAGTACCGGCAAGTGGCGGCGTCGATGCGGACGATGCACTGCCGCCACGCTGAGGACCTGTCGGCAATACCGAAGAGAGCCCCGCCACTGTCCCCGAAGTGATCTCCTTGCCTTTCACGCAGTGTAGAAAGTGCTTCGACCCTCCGTTGATGGGGCCCTTGTAACCCTTCTCTTCCAGGTACGTGTGCGGGTGCTCACGTGCTTTGGTGCGAGGGCTTCTGGGGTAGAGGCTCGGCTTACTTTTCTCCCCGGTCCCCCTCTGCAGTTCCGCGAGACGGCGCTCGCGGGTAGCGAGCATCACCGCCTGTGCTGCCAAGCATTGCCGCCACGAGTGCAACGGCGTCCGCTGAACGGCAGATGAGCTCGTTGCGCGGTGAAGTGAAGCCCCGCTGCCGTCGCCAAGGCCCGCCTCGGCGCCACGGGCACTTGCCACACCCTTTGCCCCAGCGCTGCGCGAACGCGCTCGCTGGCTGGTGCTGCGCTCGCGATGACCCTCTTTCACTAGGATTAAAGATGGATGGAAAGTGCAGTTGGCCTGAAACTCCGCTTCTTGTGCCTCTCGCGAGGCCCGCAGTCGCCGTTCCGCCCGCTCGGCGGCGTTGCGGTAGAGCCTCTCGCATGCCGCATGCTCCTCTGTGTGATCCGCCCCGGTCCTCTTGCTGCTGACAGCCGTACCGTCCACATGGGCTCTGATCCGCAGAGGAGAGCGCGCATCATTCGTCCGTGCTGCTCTCAGCAACGCTCGTGCAGATCCGTTAGCGCAAGAAGCAGGCGCGTCTGGAGAAGCAGAGCGCTGGCCCACGGTCGATCCACCACGGGACGGCATTGCATGGGGATAGCGCGTGCATCTCTCCTTCCCCCGCTGCTGCTGGGCCGCCCTTCGCTGCCCTCGTGCGCTGAGCCTTTGCTGCGCGTTCCCCACTGCTTCGCGGAAGAGGCGGGTGTACAGGGTTTGAACAGGGGTCACTTCATCTTCACACGCGCGAATGGCAAGATGAAGCACAGGCACACATGGCGCTGTCGTTCTGGCTGATGAGGTGGCGAGAGGGACAGTCTGCGGTGCACTGGCACTCGAGTCTTTTTCTCGGGGTGACCTCCTGTATGCTGCAAGACCACCGCTAGAACTGTCTTTGGCATCCAAAGGGGTGAAGCTTGCCGTCGGGTAGGGAAGCGGAACGTGCAGCTCCGGCGTTGGGGTCGTGAGGCTTGAGCTCACCGCGTCGATGTTCGTGGGTGGGAGTGCAACGGACAAGAGTGGGGGCTGTACTCTGTAAATTGTGCCGGGTGTGCTGCTCGCGGGGGTTGCTGCAGGAGACGCCATAGCGGCACGTCGAGCATCAGCTGCCGTGGCGGGGACTCGTGCTTCTGCAACAAATGGCGACAGCCGAGAGGAGACAGGCGCAGACAAACACTAAAAACACGGCTGAGAACCGGAGGCAGAAGCCACAAGGGACAACTCCGAAAAAAAAGGGAGAGAAGAAGCGCACACCGAAAGCGATAAAAAGGTGCGCCAGCGCACCGCACAGAGCTGAGCGATGGCTGGGTTACCCAAAAGTGATGGATTCCGAAAGGAGAGTGAGTCGCTGGGCCACTGTCTGCAGTTTGCGCCTGACCGCACGTGTGTGGGTATTAGAGGAGACGATGTAGCGGTAAAGTGCGCGACCGGCCGCACACGCACGAGGGTGTCCTGCAAAAAAAAAGGAAACGGTAGAAATTCGTGCAAACACACAATGGAGAGAGACGTAGAATGCCGAGAGAAGCATTTTTAGCCTGCAGGAGATGCACGAGGGGTGCGCTGGAGATCGCTTGAAAAGGCGCAAGACGCTCTCCATCCGTGGGGTCCGTCCACGACACGGAGAACGAGAAGAAAGAGGGGAGGAGCTCACCTTCCCTCAATGCCGAGGGCTCCATATACACGGCGACCGCCCATGCAGAAAAGCACTGCGATGACACCCGCAAAGAGACGCTGATCGCACGCGGCGCTCCGTTTCCTCGTCTGGGTGGATCATCAACGTCTTCTCTCTCCTGCTTGCGGGCATGCGCCGCCGTCGCTTCTCTTTGGGGGGCCCACACATGCTGAAAGAAAAGCGCGCACGGTCCACCACACTGCAGTGCAGTGCAGCCGGAGGAGGACGAGGGGGAGGGGGGGAAACAGACTCGAAAGGGATGCCTGCCCTCCTCCATACCACCGCCCCACTTTCTTCTTTTTGGTGCTCTTTCACGTAGGCCCGCCATGCAGTGAGTGTTGACCATAAATGAATACTAGCATGGGTGCGTGGGTGTGTCTCCAGGAGTACCCTCCTTGTCCACTCGACTCAGACCTTCGTGTCGACCGGCTCATCGAGGAAGCGCCAAACCACTGCACGTGACGAGCGGCTTGAGCACGTTCCAGTGGGCAACTCCACACTCACAGGGGGTGGAAGTGCTTTAATGGACGCCGGAGTGTCATGCCTCACCAGTGCACCTCAGTAGGGCCGGCCGTGGCCACCTCGGCGAGGGCCTCCACTGCCTCGACGGCCACCGCCACCGTGCCCGCCACGAACGTGCCCTTCGAGCTCTCGACTGCTCGCAGCAGCCTTCCCGCCACCCGTGTGACGTGCGCTGGGCCAGACAACTGTGGCGATCTCGGACGGCTGCAAGTCTCCGTGCCTCCAGTACGCCAACACGCCATCCTCACCGCCGGTGATGAGGCGGTCTCCGAGGCCGATGGCGACACGGCTGAGCTCCTTGTGCACCTTGGGCAGGACCTGCGTCTGTCCAGTCACCCCGTTCAGCACCTGCAGTGGTCCGGCGTCGCCGTTGTCGTCTCGCACGCCGGAGACAAGATGCAGTTGGCCGGACACCAGGCACCAGTCGACAAGGTACGTCTCGAAGCTCGGCCGACTGTAACGCGTCTCTCGCTGCTCCAGGTCGTACGGAAAGAGATAGCCATTCTCGCAGCTTCCCACTATCGCCGTCACGCCAAGCTCGGAGAAGCAGTTCATCTTGGTGACCACCTCGCCACAGCTCACTGCCTGCAGCAACACATCATCGTCCATCACCCTCTCTTCTACTGAAAGGAAGTTGATCATCTGATCTTCGCCAGCGGAGCAGAGGATGCTGTCGTTAAGAAAGCGCAAACGTGAGACCTCATCTACGTGCAGCTGCTCTAGGCACTTCACGGAGCACCAGGTCCGCGTGTCGACCAGGTGGATGTCGCGGTCTGCCGCGATGGCGAGCAGCGGCGCGGATGGAGTGACACCAATGCTACTGCACACCGCACCGCTACGGCACATGTCAGACAAAAAGTGCACGGCTCGTACCTGACGAAGGTCTGTCACCATAACCCCGCAGTCGCGCTGGCAAGAGTAGAGCATACTAGGTTGAGCAGGAGTAGTCACAAGGTCTTGGATCGGCTGCGTGTGATCCTTGATATCCGCCAAATGTGTAGCCATTTGCGCGTCGTAGAGGCGGATGTTCTGGGTAGAGAGGGACAGCGCCAAAGAGGAGCTGCCGTTGCACAGACAGCCTTCCGTGATGTACGTAGACGGTTCGTACGACGTCTGCACGACGTGGAGCAGGTTCATGGTGCTGTACGTCCGTATGGGTGTGTGTGTGTACCTGAAGGAGGAAGAAGGGGGGCAGCAGCAGCAGCAGAGAATCGATAAAAGTAAAGGGTCACGGCAAAGATAATCGCGAGAGCGAGAAAAAAAGAGTGAGACTCGTGCATGGCACGAGTAGGCACCCGTAGAAGAGTACTCCCAGTCGAATCAACTGCTGAAGCGGCCGCCTATCCGCGGGCACCACGCAGCATGCCAAGTGTCTTAGCGGAGTACTGAACGCTCCCGCAGACAGGCAGTCGCACACTCGCGCGCAGACAGAAAGACTCCCGCGCTCAACTACTCACCACTTGTTTCGTGGCAGAGAGGCTCCGTCGCCATCCTACATAAAACACGGCAAAGACAATATACACGCACGACGACAGCACACACCCGCGAGAAGCCTCAGCAACGAAACAAAGGCAGGCAGGCAGGCACGAAGAGGGGGGAAAGTGAAAAATAAGAGAGAGAGAGAGCGAGAGAGAGAGCTTGAGCCAGCGAGAAGCAGAGATGAATGGAGATAGTCCGCGTATTCCTCTTTCGCTACCGCCTCCCTTTGCCGGTCCTTTCGCGGACTGGACCTGCCTTCTCCGCTTGCTAGTGGTAGTGAGGAGAGGAGAAAAGGGGGAAAAGACACGCATGCATGCACGCACACCATGCTGAGTAGGCACCACAGCTGCACGGAAAGGAAAAAGGGAAAAGAGACAGGCGCGAGAAGATGCACAGCGACTCAACCCAAGCGGGGGAGGGGAGTGAGAGAGAGAGGGGGGGGGGGCAAGAAAAGAGAGAGGAAGAAAAGTATGAAAGCCTAACGACGATGCCATATAGGTATGGACTGAGTGGGGGGGCGATGAGAGCCGAGAAAGCCCACCGACACAGAGCAAAGTACCTCCGGAATACATCCACTACTGCGGGTACTACCATTGAAAACCCTCTATTTCTGCGCCTCTCACGTTGAGAAATGTGCCTTCTGCCGCGCGTGCCTCCGTCTCTCTGACTGCGTGCCTGTATGCATACATGAGCGGCTAGTGTGAGCGCGCCTGTAAAGTTGGGATGCTCCGGGGGCATGGCCAAGTCCGAGAGAAAAGAGCCAAAATAAGATGAATCCGTATACCGCCCGCGTTGCCCCAAAACCCTCGCTGATTCCTCCTCATACATCCACACGCAAGTAGTTGCCTACATAAAGAAGCAATCACCAGTCGAGTAGGCTGGCGCATGCAGGCGAAAGGGGGCAAGACTCGACAGGACGACGATCGCCATTGCCACACACGCACGCACGCACGCACGCGCACCGACATCGGGCCTACAGGGAGAACTCACGTAAGCACTGCTGAAACATCGCAACACGTGCCTGGCAGAAGGCGAAGTTATTATTGTTCTTCTCCAAGCACGTATGCACCTGGCGAGAGAAGATTTGGCATGGGTGCAGGGCACCCTCCTCCTGGAAGGTCGGCTCCGGCTCGTTGGAACCGAAAAATGGCGTGAGCCAGGAGCGGCGGTAGTCCTTGAAGACGTCCTTGCTCGAAACGTGGCCCAGGCCTGCGATGTGGGTGCGTGCACGGTCGTACTTTTCCTGGTCAAGGGGGTTGCGCGACTCATCGAGAAGGGGGGGAAACTCCAGGTGCTGACGCGGCTGTTCCTCCGGCGTCGCTGCCGCCAGCTCGGCAGAGGGGGATTGCGCCTGCTCTGTCTCGTCGGCCATCTTGAAAGAGAAGAGATCGAGAGAGGAAGACAGAGAGAGAGAGCGAATCTGCGATAGAGGTGGGTCACCCAAAGAAAGGGAAGAAGAAAGGACGGGGGGCCCTGTGCTCGTGGTGCTCTGCCGACGCGTTCTCCTTTCGCTTCAGTGTCCACACAGAAAGGGTCCTGCTACGTCCAGGCACAATGCCAACAAAGCGCGCGCATGTAGCGTAGGGGCTACGGTGTGGCGACAATGAAAACAAGCTGCAAGCTCGGGTGATGGGTATTCGCTTTGCTTGTCGGTCTGCACGTGCTTTCTCCGGGTCGTAGTAGTCGAAGGAGAGGGGGTGGAGCCGTGGGGCGTTGAAATAGTGATCAGTGCCGCAAGTCTTGTGTTACACCGCAGCGGTGAGTCATAGAAGGAAGGAGCGGAAGGAGGAGAGAGAGGAGGCGAGTTGCAAGTGGGGGTACGAATGGGAGGTGCGCAATGGACGATAAAAAAAAGCACCAGCGCGGCTACCCTCCCGTCATCTGCTTGCACATGACGGTGGTTCGACTATGAAGGACGCATTCACGCCTAGATCGGCGCGGAAACGCGCATATAGGAAAGAGGGAATTTGGCAAGGCCACCCCCCCCCCTTCAGGATACCCTGTGCACAGTGTAGAGGCATTGAGCATGGCGGTCACGCGTATCCAACTCCGTACCCCCTCCCACTCTCGTTATTTGCAGCACCTGGTGTGATTCTTACTACACTGTAAGATTGAAAACTGCTGCGGGTCATCGAGCACGCCCCTCCTCCTCCCCTCTTCATTTTTTTTCTTTGGGGGAGGAGGGAGGAGGGGTACTTCGAATTTACAGGCCTCTGTGTGGGTAGGTAGGTACGTGTGCCGTTGCTCTTGCTGTGCCCTTGGGACTTTGTCTGCGTGTCCCTCACGTCACAACGTCCCACACCTCTCTCTAATGTGAACTGAGCAAGGAAAGCGAGCGCCTTGAGTGTTGAATGGGGTATAGGATTCGCTCCATGGGGGAGGAAAGCACTTAATGGCGAGCATTTGCACCTCCACCCGACTTACCCTTCCCTCTTGCGGCCTCAACCTTTTTCAGGCGCTTCGACCCTTTCCTTGCGATGCGCGACGGGGTTGCTCTTTCTCTCTCCCTTACAGTCACATGCCCGCTGAGTGCCAAACTGACCCCTGCCTCGCCTCATCTTTCAGTCAAGGATAAAGGCAGCGACTCGCGAGTTAAGGCAGCTCTAGTGAATCATACTCGCGAGGTCGGAGTTGCGTCGGTGCTCCGCCAGCAACTGCCGACGCAGCTCCTCGAGCGACTGCTTGTGCGAAGGTGTTTGAAAGGACGAGGCTGAAGACGTGGCGCTAGACGCATGTGACGACGACGAGCTGGAAGACGCAGGTCCTGCTTGGGAGGTAACCACAGTAGCAGTCGGAGCTACTGCAGGCGACGAGGAGAACTTTGGCGACGTTGAGTTGGAGGGGGGTGAGAGCTTGGAACGACAAGCAGCACGCTCCTTCGGTGAGCTCGTGGGCTCGCGTTGCTTCCCAAAGGACTCGCTGCTAGCGACATCAAAGTTCTTGAACGAGTTTGAGTGGCAAGAAGAGGGCGTCGTCGTCGCGGCGAAGCTGCACGGCTGCGCTTGAGTGGCCGTCGGCTGAAATGGTGTCACAGACCCTTCGGCAGGTAGTGAGACAGACGTTGTGGGTGTGACCGAGTAAGCGCTGGTGGTTGTGGCTAAATCAGTGATACTGTTGCTCATGCGGCGCTCCCAAGCAGGAAGCAGGTGCTTTGCCTGCAGTACCTCTCGTGCCGTCGACATGCAGTTCAGCCGGTTCACACGCCGCCCCGTCGTGGCAAGAGACGACCATGTTGCCTTTTCTAGAGGCCAGCTGTCCTCTGGGATATCCTTCTCTACTTGCCCAAAGCCATCTGCACTAAATAACTGCGCCACTTTCAAGAGCGGCACAAAGCGCTCCTGCTCGTGCGCCAAAGGGTAGAGTTCCTTGATCAGCATGCGCTGGATGAAAGCCTCCTCCCCCAGCACTCGTGTGGCAGTAAGAAGGCGGCGCTGCTTCCGCTGCTGCGCTTCCCTGTCTCCGTGGGGCGAAGGAAAAGGAAAGTGGCGGTGCGCAGCGCCAGGAGCTGAGTTGTTAGAGACACCCGCAGCACTCGAAGAGGTGGATGTAGCGGTGGATAGAGGAGGCAGCGACGTGCGACGCCTGCCGTCTGTTCTGTTCAAGACTGCAGCGAGCCGACTCACCTCGGTGAGAAAGTCCAGTGAAGTGCCCGCGTAGGATCGCGTTGCAGGTGCGACATCGCGGGCTTCAGAGGATGCATCCGATGGCGGTGATGCCACCGCTGTCAGTGACGCCGCGCTGATGCTGTTGCCAGCTGTGCTGCCCCTGAATGGTTGACTAGAGGCGATGGGCCGGAGAGGTTGCAGCCCGAGCCTCCACATGGCGCCTGAATTCACAAGGCGGGTGCGATGCTTGATCTCCATCCGATGAAGCAGGCGGCAGAAATCGACTTTAACGCACAGAGGATCGTGCTCCAGACGCACATTGGCGAGCGACCGCACCAGCGCGGTAGCCCCCAGTGCGGCACAGTCTTGCACGACGTTCATCAGGTAATTATCACCTTTTTTGAGTAGAAATGGATAAGGCCGACTCAGTGCCTGGCGCCACGCAAGCACAGACTCCACCATAAGTAGTGTCGCCATCTGGTGCTCCTCCAGAAGACGCAGCATGGTGAACTGCGCCGCTTCTACGCTGGCCTGGCCGTCGTCGTAGGAATTGCAGCACGCCCATATGCGCGACATCACGCTCTCCCGCAACGCAATGGCCTGCATCACCAGCAGCGTCTGCTGCTCATGCTCACATAACGCCGCCACCACAAGTTCTGTGCCGCCAAGAGCGACGAGCGCATCTCCGTGGCGATCTACGGTCGACACACTGGATAAGAAGGTCATCGTACTTGTGCCGGTGCCCTTTGCAAAGGAGGCCTGCGCTTCTGCACAGTGTTCGTGGAGGAGGGGACACACAAACAGGCACGAGTACAACTCCTGGTCGATGAGAGGAATCGCCAAATCGTGGGCCAGACGTTCGTACGTTGCCGCAAGGTTCGCGCAGTAGGCGCGAGCAGCGTCCCCCTTGTCTGTCATGGAGCTGCTTGCTACAATCTGAAAGGCTAACGCGAAACGTGGTGAGGTCTCGCAGGTATAGAAGGGCCGGCAGAAGGCGGAGAAAGAAGAGAGGGGGGGACAGGATGCACAGTAAGAGAGCGCTGCGGACACAAAACAGAGTGCACACGTCTGGGTGGGGTGGGGTGAGGAGGGAGGAAGTAAGAGAGCACTGCGGCATTGGCAAAGGATTTTTTTCAACGGGTCCATTCTCTGCCGTACAGCACGAGGTCAGGCGTCCCTCTACCACACACACACACACACACACCGGGCTCTATCACAGGGTCCATCCGCGTCGTGCGAAGACGACGTAGAACGCGCGTTAGAGCAATGCACCGCCTCGGTCATCCAGGCACGGGCCCTGCCGTCAGCCACGCCCACCCCTCGCTCCGCAGGTCGCCGCTCCCACCATGCCGGCCGCCACCTGCTGCATGGCTCAGGGCGGCTCAGGCTCGCACACCAGTGGGCAGCGAGGGCAGGGTGAGGTGCATTCGGCTCGCGCTGACACTTCGCCTATCACACAGATGGTACGCAACGTCCTCACTGTCGCAGGCCGCTCCGATGCAGCGCCACCCAAGCGCCGAGCCCCAACCCCAGGAGCGATGCACCGCGCTGACCTCCCCACGTTGCAGGCACGCGACCACGCCCCCTCCCCCCGCCGCCACCATCAGAGGGAGGTTCGGCATGGGCAGGAACAGGAGGGTTGCGTGGCTTCCCCACACACAGTGGGGGGAGAGGTACCGGAGCCTGAGGTACCGCACACCGAGGTGTGCCCCCCCCCCTCTGTCATCAGCGGTTGGAAAAGAGAGGGTAAAAACAAAACGAAAGAATATAAGAGAAAAGCTGAAGGAGAGGGCAAAGCACACAGAGGGCACTTGCCGCTACAGCGAATCAGAATGTGGTCGGTGCATGAGCGTGCGTGTGCACAGACTCGAGGTCACCTCCAGTACACCACCGGCAAGCAACACGCGAAAGAGGATGACGGCAATACGATAAAACGGCAAAGAGAGCAAGGGGGAGAGGTGTAAAGACACATTCACTACTGAAAGAGGCCTCAAATGAAGACAGTGAGCACATAACAGTCAAAGACAGATGGAAAGAGAGGGGGAAAGGGGGTGTCAAGGAGAAAACCGCGTCGGGGATGTACTCGGGCAAAATTCGTAGGCAAAGAAGGAGAGAGGTGTCCGCGGGTGCCATGTTGACATGTGCAGCCTATGACACCGGATTCGCCGAGAGCGACGGTGCGATGGTGTCAGAGACGCCCATAAGCACTGACACAGAGACAAGCCCCCCCATGACCAGCGCAAAGGGCAGTAGCGATACCATCAATGATGAAAAGAAAGAGAAGACACTCTCGGTAGTGTGAAGGGGTGCGCATACTCCCAAAGACAGCGAGGGGAGAGAAGAAAAACAACGGCTGTTTTACGTGTACGCAGTGCACACATACGAGCCGCTCACCGCGAGCTCGGCGCAAGTGATACTCAACACAAAGAGGAAGCGGGCCTGTGCGGGTGTGGGCGTGGGTGTATGTGTGCGCACACGGAGCGAACTGCTACACCCCCCCCGCCACTCCTTCCCTCTCCCTCCCTCCCTGCGTATGCGGTTGGAGCTGTGGTGCGTGTGAGGCTGCTTGTGTGCGTGTCTCCCAGAACTCGAATATTCAGTTGTGCCAACTCTCTGGCACGCGTTGGTGAAGGATGGGCGATGGCGCACAGCAGCGCTTTGTTGGTGAGTAATCGCCTGCATAATAATCACGTGAGAGAGAAGGCCAAAGAAGTAACGGCACATACACACGCACGCAGAGAACAGAGAAAGAAACGACGAGAGAAGGTGAAAAAGGGAAAGTAGTATGCCCGAAATGAGAAGGCGCCGTGTTGACAGCAACATCACATCGGGGGGGTCGCTGTTTGCGCACTTCGACCCGAAGAGGAATCATCGCAGCATACAACCGCCACTTCGCCCTCGGAAAAGCATCACAATGGCGGCAGTCGTCTACGCCAAGAGTGGCCGTATTTTCATACTTTTTCGGCATCTGCGTGGGCAGAGATAAGCAGGGAGTCGGGGGAAAGAGAAAAGGTGGCAGTAAAGAGTACGCCTCCCTCCTCCTCTCCGCTCTCTCGACTCCACCTGCCGCAGCATTGCCCCCTACTCCGTTGCGGATGCGGATGCGGCGGAGAGCCGCTGTTGCGCATACGGAACAGCTCTTCGTATTGGTCATTTAGGCCTTCTTTTTTCCTTCTTAGTTCTGGAGATTTTACTTTACTAGTGGAGGGTACAAGTATCTAGCAATGGAGACGCACGACAGTGTATTCGCAGGCGCACACACACACACACGCACACATGGAAAGAGCAGGAAATGCACTTAAGAGGGGGGGTTGAGCTGAACTAGCCTTTTCTCGTTGCAAATCGGCCGCAGCTATGCAACTGTGCGGCGTGTGGTATGACCACTGAGCACTTCCCCTTGTGTGTTTTCCTTTTCTCCTTTGCTGTGGCTGGTGTGTGCTTACATGTAGAGCTGTGGGCGTTAGGTGCGCGTATGGGCAAAATACCTCTGCCCCGTCATGACGGACTCTAGGGAGGCCCACACGTACACGTGTGCAGTCACACATGCATGCATCCTGAAATGCTCAGGGTAAGTAGATCGGTACAGATCAAACGAAGAAAGACACGTGAAACAGAAAAGAAGGAAGGAAGCGTTGGTGGTCAGACAGCCGAGGCAACCGCGCGCACGCGCGCGAGAGAGAAAACAGGTGAAGAGACCACGGAAAAGGAGGGAGAGAAGGCAAAGACACGAAAACAACAGGGACAAGACGCCTCAGCAAAATTATGTACGGAGACGACACAAACAGCACAAACACAACGGACGCGTGTTTACCCTACTCGGAACAGAGAGGCACAGGATGAGGACACCAAGGATGGCAGTGAGTAGGGAGGAGAGGAAAAGAACGGAGGATGGAGGGGACGGTGTGGATGGTGATCAAGAGCGAAAAGCTTCCTACACGCGGACCTTACACATCCGGCCCCCCCCACCCCACGTCCTCGCCGCTGCTACGGCTCTAGTAGCAGTTGAGATTCTCGAAGGCGGCTGGTGGGCAAAAGATACGGGGCTAGGAAGTAGCTCCTCTGGTTCGTGTCTTCGAAGTTTCGTGTTACTCTTGAGAGCCATGTTCGATGCGCTCCACTGTGGAACGGACGCGCTCCGCTGCGCGGCTGCTGTGGTAGCAAGCACGACCGCAAAGCATCTCATGCTCCTTGACGTCGTGCACACGGACGTGGACACCACACTTGCGGCACGCCACAAGCATGGCTTTCACGCATTGATAACACTCCTTTGCAAAGACTTCGCGTACCGCTTCGGGGGAGGTGGTGATGGGCACCTCCTGGGAGGCCATGCGCTGGACGCGCTCCTGCAGCGCTGCAGGGATGTCTTTTATGCCGTCGATGGTGGTGTAGTACTCACGCAACAAGGCCTCTGTCTTTGGGCGGCACAGGTCCACATGCACACGATAAGCAGAGACAGCCTGCTGATCTGCGCATAGGTAGCAGGGCAGCACCTGGCGTGTCTGCTGCACAATTCCCTGCAGCATGGCGGCCACCACTTCGTTGGTGGAAGTGGAGGCGCCCGTTGAGGGAGAGGCGCGAGAATCGTCCATGCGCTTCTGACACGCTTGCCGGCAGCTCTCCAGCGCCGCACGCGCCTGTTGCACGCGTGCCTCCTCCTCCTCGAGCCCCACCGCAGTGTCCTGCGTGAGAAGGCGTGACTCCAAGTCGGCGTAGTCGTCGGAACGTGGCGGGGAGGCGGTGAGCTCATGCTCCCGCCGGCGAGACTTACACGGGGAGCCCTCGCCCGGCTGCTGAAAGCCGTGAATCGTGGTCACTGGCGACTTCGGCTCCACTTGTGAGGTGATAACGCGACCGGTGACCTGAGGGACGGTCAGTCGCGGCACGGGTTCGGCTTCGACCTCAAACTGCAGCCTCTTGTTAACCTCAGGCTTCAAAGGCACCGCGGCCCCTCCCTTTGCCGGAGCCTCACCCGCTGAGGTGGCCACTGTCGTCGTCTTCGCTGGTTTCGCAGCGGCACCGGTCAGTTCCTCAGGTCGGCTGTTGCGCGCCGCCACACGAGCACAGTGCTTGGTGAACGAGTCCTGCTGACGGGTGGACACACTCCTAGCGCTGACGGCACGGTGGCGCTCCGCCGACGAGACTGTGATCGATCGGTCGCTACTCAACGGCGAGAGAGTACTGGGACGACGCTCTAGCGAGCTGCGCTGGCTGCAGACCCGCGGCACTGCACGCCGCTGTTGTTGTTGCGAAGTGCGATGCGGTAAGCCGTAGGTCTGATTTACAGCGGAGGCGTCCGTCGACGTAGGCTGCCTGAGGCGGGAAAGGGGGCTCATGTGGATGGTAGACTGGCGGGCGCTGTAGATGGTGCCATACGTCTTCGCCGTGGCGGAAGCGACAGCAGCGGGAGTCTCCTCATAGCGTTCTCGGTCTACGCTAGTCATATGGGTGGTGAAACGGGGCTTCGGTTCTGCGGTGGTGAAGGAGCGACCGCGGGGGGTGCCGCAGCTGCTGGCGGTGCTCGCGGTAGCGGCGCACGAGCGCGACTGGTTCTGGTCACGGCGGTGCGGACTTCTTCGCACATCTTCCTCGTCTCCGTGGTAGTCTTTGCGCTTTGCGGCGATGCTGGCGGTCATCTCGTACATGGCGGTCGAGGGGCGTAGCCAGAAGGTCGTTTTGCTGCCGGGGAGCAGAATCGCCTCCTGTCCCTGCTCAGGCGCCAATTTGGCAGCAGGCGCTCCGTGGCCCTCAGCCCCATCCTCCTCGCCATCCACCTGCTTCGATATGTCGCCCGTCTCGCCATCGTGGAAGCGCTGCGCCGCTACATCGCCCAAAATTGGAGACTCAGAGGTGATGTTCATGGCTGCGGCCTCACCCGCCCCCTTCTCGGCGACCTTCTCATTCGCATCCTGCTCCGGAGGCACGCCTGTCACTGTGCCCATCGTCGGCACTGTCTTCGCCACATCACTCTTTCGGCGTCTAGTCAACTGATCGCTCAGTCGAGCAGCTGCAACTGAAGTGGATGCGCGACGCGTTGTGGTGCTGATGCCCTTGTCGTTCTGCGAGCGCGGCTGCAGCTGCGATGACGAGGTGGAAGACGACACGTCTGCCTGGGCGAAGGAGGCGGACAAAGTGCGATGAAGAGAGGTGCGTTCGTGTACCATCACAGGCTCATAACCAGGCCGCACTGAGTCGCGCCGCCGCCGACTCGACACACAATATGGCTGCGTCAACTCCGGTGCTACATAGTGCACATCAGCATCGCCCGCCCCGTCCGCGGCGCCGGTGGCTGTCTGCTGTAACGACGGACCATATACCTTGGAGAGGTTCAGTTGCGGCACCACTGGCACCGTGGAGTCGCCAGTGAGACTTCCCTCGACCTTGTCAGCGGCCGAATCTGCAGGAGGGGAGATAGGCCGGTCCACGGGCACCGAGAACGACGAGGAGCTCGCACTCGGCGGTATCCGCCGAGACCCTGAGGAAGAAACAGGCCCACCAGCGCTTCGGCGCGACTGCGACACGGGCAGCGGCAGTTCCTCTTCCTTCGCCACTGCGTCGCCGCTGGCAACGGCCTCGCTGATGGCAGAGGAGTCGCGAGATGCAGTGCATGCGTGGTGCTGCGCCCCATCGCGCTGCGCGGAGGATGTGTTCCCCTCTTTAACCTCAACAGAGCCTGGTGATGACCGCCCGCACTTCACCGCTTGATTCCCACGAACAAGCATTTTATATCGCTCCAGCGCATTACTGCGTGCCTTCTGGTCCTCTATACGCTTGGAGTAGTCAACCGGCACGCGGCGGATGGTCATGGATGGCGACTCCTGCCCCATCTTCGCGGAGGCGACCTTGGCTGACCGCAACGGCCTCCTCTGCGTGCTTGCGTTGCAGCCAGAGTCGGCAGCCTCCTCATCAACGCCGCCGGCCGCAGCCGCACCAGTGGTTGGGCGCATGTGAGTGCGCTTGCTGATGCTCACAACAACCGACTCGGAGTGCTCCGTGCCAACGCGCGTGCACGAATCTGGCGCCGCATTCGTGCAGAAGGAGCTGCTCTCACTACTGCTAACGGTGTACTGGCTCATACTTGCCTCGTAGATGCGTGTCTGGTGGAAGATGCTTGAAACCCAGCAAGTATCGTTTCTCCGTGCACGACCCTTCTTCCCCTGCGCCAACACTTGTGGATGTGCAGCGGAAAAGAGAAAGAAAAGTGATCGAAGACAGACGAGGTAGAGGCACCAGTGATGGATTGAAGAACTGGGCGGAGATCGCAAGCGGGCCGTGGTGGTAGGGAAGAAACAGCCAGAGAGGGGAAGGGGAAGAAAAGAGGGAAGAGACGACGACAACGGCGTGAGTGAAGAGACTGCGGGCGAGGAAGAGCCAAACAAGCGGCTGGGTGATCGCCAAGCACGTGTCCACCGCTGAAAAGCACACACACACACACAACAACAAAAAGAGAACGGAGACAAGCAAAAAGTGTCCACAGAGTGTGCTGGCGTGAGTGCGAGGGCGAACTGCTGCAGTTAGAAAAGAGGGCGGTGCAGCGAGGCAGTGACGGTGCTGACTTGCGCTGCTGGGGGGGGGGGGGGGGTGAGGGGGGACAAGGCCAGGCGAGAGAAGCACGAACAACAACAAGAACAACAGAGAAGAGGAAGACGAAGGAACGCACACGCGTATTTTTTGTTTGTCTGGTTCTAGAAAGAAACGCAAGCCAAGAAAGACACCAAAAGAACCGTGACCGGCGCGGCGAGAGCAAATGGGGGCCGGGGTGAGGGTGAGGGGGCGACGCCCACCAATCAACTGAAAGTGCCAGTAATAATCACAGAAGAGCAAAGGAAAAACAAGTCGAGACAGACGAAACAAAAGTGGTGCCGGGCAGGTGGAGTGTGGGTAGGTGTAGGGGGTGTAGGTGTATGTGTGTGGGTGTGTGGGTGTAGGGGTGTGTGTGTAGGTGTGTGGGTGTGTGTACGGGTATGGGTAGCGATGAACGCCAACGCTTGAAAAGGCTTGTAGCGACTCACTGCGTCCCTCAGTCCGATGTGCACGCACAACGGACAACAGAAAGACAGAGAGCGAGGGAAAAGTGAACACTGTCTAGCATGGGGAGCGAAGCTAATGACGACAGAGCAAGGAAGCAAGAAAGAAAGGCAATTTGAGTCTAGGTGAAGGCAGCAGGGCTCCCGAGAGAGCTCAGCGGTCTTGATATTGGCAGTGTGTGTGTGGGGGGTGGGTGTGCATTAAACGAGAGGGAGAGGCGCCGCTCGCCAACGAGTCCCCCACACGTAGGAGTACCGAGAGAAAGAAAATGAAAATGATGTTGTGGAGAGTGAGACGAGCATGGCGAAGCGCAGGCATACACCCACCCAGCAAAGTGTAGGAAGAGGGATGCGTAAGAGAGAAAGGAGGGAAACATGAGCAAAGAGTTTGGAATACGGTCAAGGCGGTTTCAGGCGTCACTAAGGTACAGAGGGAAGGAGGGAGGGAGGCGAACACAACGACCCATACCACCTGTTCAGCTGCACACTTTACTCGAACTGCGAGTACTAACCAGCTACTCGCCATGTGTGTGTGATCTTCGTCTTCAATGTTCACTGCCCGCTGCTACCTAGCCACAGAAGCGCGTGAGGCACTCACGGAGAGGTACATGAAGGTACGCGCCAACGTAGTGTCCGAAACAAAAAGAAGAGGGTGCGCACATACCAATCATAGGCACACCCACACGGCGCACGCAGTCCTTGACGCCGCGCTGCCGTGTCATTGGGGGCCAACTACTCACTCTCGCTATGAGTTCCTCTTCATCAATATGAGCGTATTGTGCTTGAGATTGCGATACTACTGGAGCTGTATCAAGTGTACAAGACTACTGAGGCAGAAAAAAAAAAAGAGAGGCGTCAAAGAACACCGCACAACGCACCGGTAAGAACAAACTACAGCAGGTACACGCACACACACACACACACGTGTGAGCACACAAGGAAAGGGTGGGAGCAAGAAGGCGAGCACGCGAGTGCCCCTCCATCAGCCACTTGACCCCCATATGCACCTTTTTCTTACTTCTTATCGGTAACGCACGCTACTACGCCGGGTAGTTGGTCTTGTCCACCACCGACATGTTGTTCCGATAGTAGTCGGTCAACGTTGAAGCAACACCCATGATCCTGTCCCAGTCTCCCCGGAGCACGCTGCTGCGCGAACGCGAGTTGCGCTCCTCAGCATAGAGAGCGCCAGCAAGGTTCTCATCAAACTGCATCGTCCACTCCTCAAAGTGTCTGTCACCTCGCAGCTCGGGCCCGCCTAGCAGCTGGTAGAAGCACCAGGCAAACAAACTCATGAATATGGCCCACACGAGGCCACACAGGTGCGGCGCAACATCCATGTCGCCGAAGCGCTCCGACGCTTCGCCAGGGCCGGCATACATGGGGTGATGCGCCGTCCACCGGTGGAGCTTCGCATCGTCGTACCACATGACCTCCGGGTGCGTCCAGTGATCGTACACGAGGGAGTTGTCCGGGTGGAACATGGGGTTCGCCAGTGTGTACGTGCCCCAGGGCGACGAGTTGTTGCGGCGCATGTAGTGAAAGTTTGCGTTGTCGCGCAGGTACTTCTGCGTCTGGCGCACCATCATGTCGCAGGTGGCCGGATCGGTCACGTAGCGGTACTTCTCAAACCGGCGCCGGATCACCTTGTAGGCGAGGTTGAACTTGTGAGCATTGAGCTGGATCAACCACATCTGAATCTCCTTCAGCGACCAGCGATACAGACGGCAAACGCGCTGCTTGTGCGTCAGTCGTGGGTCATCGATGATGGGGTCGAGGTGGCGGACGCTGCCCATAAAATCGTGAATGTAGGCGTCAGACTTCTGCTCGTACTTTGGGTTGTCAAGAATGCGCCACCCCTCGTAGTTCTGCAGCAGCGGCTCGTGGAGGTGCCACTCGTGGTACTCCACCATGCCGCCACTGAGCAGCAGCGAGCTACGGCGCATCCTGTTCGCTTTGCTACCCTTCGTGACTGTGTGTATGTGGGTGTATGCTGAGTAAACTGAAGCCTCTAGCTGAGGTTTATTCTCGCTCTGATGACACTGCGGTAGACGTCAGATTGCATACGTCAAAGACACACAAGTATACCCGAGCCTCACTACACTAGAAAGAGAACAACAGCCTCAGAGACTGAGAACGAGAGAGGGGAAGAGAAGGCGCACTAGAGCTGCTCACCTCCCTTAGAGCACAAAATAGCGGCAAAATGGAAAAGCAGCGAGCCAAAGATTGCTGAACAGAGAGACAGAAAGCTGAAAAGAACACGCGCGCACACACACAACGCTCCGAGTGGTGTGGACAGTAGAAGAGAAAGACGAAAAACAAACAAACGAAAAAAAAAGGAGTAAGCGCCAACAGCGGCGTCGAGGACGGATCTCGTTTTGCTACTCGGAAACGCGGGATGAGGGATGGAAGATGCAAGGGGAGGGCGTAGCGTTTGAAAAGGAAGGAGGGTCACGACGACTGTTGGTGATGTGCCACGTGTGTAGGGAAATGTGCAATTCTGACTCGTCCTCTATCTACACTCGGACTTTCTTTCTCTCTCTCTCGCTATCGCCGTATCAGGGGTATGTCGCTACGTACATAAAAGCGACTCTTCGTCTGGCTGCTGCTGCTGCTACTACCAAGCAGGCGTGTCTCGAGAAGCGCAGCCACGTTGACAGCCTCTTTGCTCTACAGCTGCCGACTTCCCTCTCTTGGACGCAAAAAAAAAGAACGTTGGTAATGCCGCCGCGCAAGAAGGGCCGCACACCGACAGCGCACCCCAGCACAGAAAGCGTGTGAAAGTGGCTACAGAGGAGAAGGGATAGTTTTAGGAAGAAAAGGGGGTATAGAGAAGGAATGGAATGGATGATGGCTGATGCCTCCTTTCTGTGGTGCGGATACGCAAGTGTGAGCGCACACGTACCACCTCAAGTGGAGATGTTGTTGACGTGCGTGTGGGTATGCACGCGTCCGGGAAGGGAGGAGGATGACTGCAAGAGGAAGAGGGGAAAAATAGTTAGTTGGCGTACGCCAGCGTTGAGCTTGAGAGGGGGGGGGGTGAAAACCAAAAAGGGGAACAAAATGGAAGGAAGAGACATGAGAGAGAACACGCACACATACATACACGCTTGCACACCTCGCTATCACGCAGAATGTGCTCACAGGGTGCGTGGGTGAGTGAGTGAGGTGCGTAGGCCCAGGAATTCTGTTGCAGCGACGCCATTCGTTTTGAAGTCGGTGGTACTGCCAAAGGGACGCATTTCTAACCATTCCCCACTCCACAAGAGATACACTCCGGCTTGAGTGCGGCAACACACACACCTTTGGCTCCTTGAGGCGTGAGTCGCCATGAGCCACTGTCGGCTGCGGCAACTCGCATACGACTGCACCTGTGTGCCTTTCCCCCTCTCGCGCCCCCCCTCTTTGTGTCATTCCTTTCCATTGGCCTCTTGAGCTTCGTGGTTGCCTCTCGATGATACACTGGGCGATGAACAAACGAAAAGAAGACACCGACGGAGGTGTAAACATGCAGAGATGGGGAAGTGCGCGAGATAAACAGCGGGTCAGCTACACTCCAACAGAGAGAGAGAGACAGCAGAGGCGGCACGCAGGAGGCATACATGCGCATACACACAACACCGCAAGGGAATACAACAGGAAAAGAGACTGAGCAAAGAATGGAAAAAAAAAAAGCGAAGATAGAAGTGCTGACTTGGATACTGGCGCCAAAAAAAAAGGCATGGAGAGAGGGCCACGCAGCTGTGGCGCCAAAAAGCGTACGCGATCGAGGCCGCACAAACATACGCACGCGCGATGTCGGAAACGGTGGAAACAAAAGAAAAAGCGCCGTTGGGGGAAGGGGGCAAGTTGCTGACAAGGTCACGCGCGATCGCCCACGCGGCAAGCCAGCCCTCCACCCATGGGATCCCTTACCAGAACTTCATCTCATAGTACGCCTGGCCAGTGGCGCGCTTCCAGTGGCGCTCAGCCCAGTGCCAGTCCACTACATCAAAGTACTTGGAAAGGTACTCGGGACGCTTGTTCTCGTAGTCGATGTAATACGCATGCTCCCACACATCGACACACAGCAGTGGCGTGTACTCGTAGTTCGTCAGCGGGCAGCCGGCGTTGCTGTAGGAGATGATGTCGAAGGCGCAAGCCTTCTTGTCGTACACCCAGTAGACCCAACCGCTGCCAAAGAGGTTCTGGGCTGCAGTAATGAACTGCTTCTCGAAGTCTCGACGGAGCCGTACTGGACAGAGACGCACCGAACAGGTCGGCGGGATGTGCTGCCCTACGGCTAATCCCTTCCAAAAAAGGATGATTATAGTCTGCCCGGCTTTGTGTTAACCCCCTTACTTAATGTCTTTACCCTTTTCAAAAAGGGGGTTAGCTTCCTCCTTACGGGGTGTGCTCCAAGAATTTATTAACTTTCCACCTAGGTACGGGGGGGCGCCTTTTCCACCCTTTCTGATATATACACTGGGGGTTCCCCCTTGTCCCCGGAACCTCTGTGGGTTGGTAAAAACCCCCCGCGGTGTTTTCCTAAAGGGG